>NC_041406.2:42636628-42801628 GCF_900747795.2 Erpetoichthys calabaricus
AGATTACTTTATTGTGGACTGGCTTATTTAGCTTTTCTATTATTTTGTATAACTTTAAAGGTCAGGGTTTTTTCAGGGTTCCTCTCTTTTTGAGAATTCCTTTTTGAGAATTATAAGTGTGCTTTTTATCACACACAGGCTAAAAAGCCTACTTCTTCAGTGTTCAAAAGTCAGGTCTGTTTTTTGAAAGTAAGGCGTAGTTTTCAAGGTGAAGCCTTTCTTGGACTTTGTGGAAACCACAGATAAAAACAAAACCACTTACTACTTGTTATTACCCCACATGCAAACTAATATATTTATGTAAACAATTAGGAAAAAGGCATAGAAGAAAAGCAAGCCAAGGATGTAACTAAAAGTCAATCCCATCCTTCAAACACATTGGAACTGAAATTAAAAATCAGAAGTCAAAACCTGAAAGCAAGATATCAAAAACCAGGAAGGCAAAAGCAAAAGTCTTAGAAAGATTTTGAATGTGAGATTTATCCGAGACAGCATTTTAACTCCTCATCTAATTGACCCCTTGATGTTGTGACCTTTGAGGCCACTCCTGGCAAATGGGATCTGTGTCAGGATGACGGGAACCACAAAATGGCAGTGACCACAGAAAAAACAAAATGGCGTCACAAGAAAATGTAAATAAATTGTAAGTTGTTCAAAAATGCATTAAGCATCAAATTTGAATTTAAAATCAGAATACCTACATTTTAAAATCCAGAAAAGATGCATAAATAGTCAGAATACTTTCAGGACAAAGAACAAAAATGATTCAAAAACACCAATCAAAACACGACTCCAGTTTCCTTTCAAAGAAATCTAAGAAATTGGTTTAGTAGGACCTTCTTGTCTTAATGACATTTTGGTTTAACAGGAATTAAGTCATTTTGCTGATTTGTTTTTTTTAATGTAACACCTGCAAAATTGTACTTTATTAGCAATTACAATTACAAGTGCAGCTAAAAACTAATTGTGAAAAGTGGGGAGTATTGCATTCTATTTAGTACTCATGCTCTGTCAGAACTTGATGTTTCCCAGTTGCAAAGTGCTTTAAACAGCAAATGAGAGTTACAACCAGCTAAAGATATGTCCTAAGTGCAAGAATATTGGTGATTCAGGGGCACTCACATCATATGACTAGTTATAGGCAACTGATCTGAGCGCATTATGAGGATTATAAATAATACTGAACCAAAAAAGGGTATTACTTTTGTTATACATCAATTTTATTTCATAATTATTCTAATATCAGTAATTTACTATATATATTGTATTACAAAAACATGACAATAATTTTTAAAACGTGTGTGATATCTGTTGTAAATAATAAATAATTATACATGAAATTTAAAATTTTTGAACTAACCTGGCAGTTAACAATTTCACAATAATTTTTAAGCGGTTCTCTGCTAAATGAACATTCTACTGTACTGTATCTATACAGAATACAATATATGCAGTTAACAATACAAAATATATATCTCACTGTAGTGTTATTAATTCAAAATTAATAATCTGAATTATAATATCAATTGTCAGTTGTTAAATCTGTGTAAACTACACACCCCTATTGTATATATTGTTGAAATTTCTGTCAGTCATGTCTCTACCAGCACCACTTTTTACTTGTGTTGCGATGACATCACACTTTATTTGGAGGTTTGACATATGTGGGTGTATGTAACATCATGGGCTGTGGTCATGCTGGCCATCTTTAAAAGAGCAAGCCATGTGCTCAGTAAGTGTATGCACTGCGTTTATCAAAAATAAGATCAGTTCCATATCGGTTTTCTTTTAGTTTATGACTTTCCTTGTCTTTTGACTTTTGATTCTGCTTTATCCTTTAATTTAGTGTTCCATTTTTACTGTGTGTTTACTAAGTGGCTTGTACATGTCTTGTGCATTATCTTGTGCATCAATATCTACTGACATGTCACAGTCCGCTTTTTAGCTCATTAAGGCTACACTCCCAATGTTGAGAATTGGTGCTGTATTTGTATATTTGCAATACCTATGTATTTTTTGAATAGCCATTCTTCAGAAACCTTTTTTTCTAAAGCCTCAAAACATTTCTTCTACTATGAAATTTAGACACATAATTAATAGAAACCAATGCTTCATCACTATCTACTCTGTAGATATTATATTTGATAATTGAGACAGAAATACAGGTAGTATTTTCAAACTATACCTCTGTTTACAAAACAATGAGCCCAGATGTAACATTCTACAGTATTAGCAATGTTACCCTACAATTACATTTTTCAGATACTGAATGGAAGCCAGTTATCTTTTAAAGATGCTTCCTCAATCTGTGAAAAAAGTAGTCTAATTACACTATTTTAAATTACACTTTCAATTTTCCTGACTTAGTCTACCCAAAAAGACCCCACTGGTAAGAAATGCCTTCAAGTACCCATCTCCCTTGTAAGCTGTTTAAGGGATATGCTGGTTAAAACCTACTGGAACAAAATTACTTATATTCCATGGTTGTAAATTCACAATAATCTGATTTGTGACAGATGGGTATCAGCAAGAGTGGAAGGTTTACAAGATGGTAGTGAGACCAGCTATGTTATATGGGTTGTAGATGGTGGCACTGACCAAAAAACAGGTGACAGAGGTGGAGGTGGCAGAATTAAAGATGTTAAGGATTTGCATTGAGTGTGATGAGGATGGACAGGATTAGGAACAAGTACATTAGAGCGTCAGCTCAGGTTGGATGATTTGGAGACAAAGTCAGAGAGGCGAGATTGTATTGCTTTGGATATGTGCAGGGGAGAGATGCTGCATATATTGGGAAAAAAATGCTACGGGTAGAGCTGCCAGGCAGGAGGAAAAGAGGACGGCTTAAGAGAAGGTTTATGGATGTGGTGAGAGAGGACATGCAGGAGGTGGGTGTAACAGAACAAGATGTAGAGGACAGGAAGATATGGAAAAAAGAAGATCCGCTGTGACAACCCCTAACGGGAGCTGCAGAAGGAAAAAGAAGAAGATGAAGAAGAAAGATTAAATTCACAATAAACTCTAATTCTTTAATTGCTCTGTTATACTCCATTCCAAGCTTCTTTAAAAAAAAACAGCTTAACAGGATCATCCATCCATCCATTATCCAACCCGCTATATCCTAACTACAGGGTCACGGGGGTCTGCTGGAGCCAATCCCAGCCAACACAGGGTGAAAGGCAGGAAACAAACCCTGGGCAGGGCGCCAGCCCACCGCAGGGCACAAACACACACCCACCACAATTTAGAATTGCCAATGCACCTAACCTGCATGTCTTTGGACTGTGGGAGGAAACCCACGCAGACACGGGGAGAACATGCAAACTCTACGCAGGGAGGACGCGGGAAGCAAACCCGGGTCTCCTAACTGCGAGGCAGCAGCACTACCCACTGCGCCACCGTGCCACCTAACAGGATCATTTCAAAATATTTTCACAATTGAAACAGCCAGATTAAGTGACTTAGTGGTCAGAACTGAACTTGAAACCATGTGGTTTAGATTTCAATGACTCAGTCACTGGGATACACTTTCTACTGAAAATACCACAATAGTGTGGGAGGAAGATTAGCAGTGAAGACCTGTCCTAAGATGGCAGTTGTGCACAAGAAGCCGAGGAAGGCAATTCAGTTTTTTTTGTGAACAGGAGCAGGTGCAGACAAGAAGCTGTGTTAGTGATTCATGAGCATTAATGAGACATTGAAGAGGAAAATAAACGAATACATAAAATACTCTACGCTGTTTATCCCCATCTGCACCTTTACCATGAATCAATGTAAAATACACATACTGTATCTTTGAGCAAAAATACAGTCATTTAACAGTATCTGCTTGTTGTACACTGCAAAGCATTTTATCATTAACACACTCAATTAACAGCCATTTTTAAAATTATGTATAATTGTTAATCAAGCATTTGTTAAGATCAAACAATCTCACTGATTCAGAATGTAAATATCCTATTTCCTATGTAAAATGCATTAACATTAAATGTTTCCTTTATGTAAGCATTGTGATCTTTTTAAACATAATATACACTTGACTTTGACCAAACCAATGCATGATTAAAGCAATATCTATCAGCAGAGCCACAGTGCCATGATGCCAGCACAGTTTTAGGCCGTCAGATCAGTTGAAGGATGGCAGTTTTAGGACAGATTAAGGGTTAGCGTAGTTCGGGTTTAGTGTAAACGGGGCTATAATCTCAGTGCATTTTTAGGACATAATGTCAACACAGTTTTGTGATGGCAGAGGCCATGATTAAAGTTTAGTGTGAAAAATAGCCGCAATCATCATGACATAAACTGTATACCTTACTGTACATAAGATGTTCATTTCAATGTGTACAAAGCTAACAATTTAGCTATTTTTTTCTCAAACTGCATGTGGAGCCTTCTGCAGTCAGTTTGCCAATTGATATTTGCTTTTCTTTACATGTGTAGAAAAATTCCATCCTGTGTATACAAACTTCCGCCCATTAGAAAGACTTTTTGAATTGAAGAAGGACTCTTGTCAATGAATGAGGGGAAAAGTGGATCTTCAATTCAAAAAGTCATTTCCTTGAGGCTTTAGTTGCCTGTTTATTATGTGCAAAGTTCTGAAAGTAGCTATTTAACATTATTTTGGGTACAAAGCATACATTTTGCATGTATCGAGTATACAATTAGATAACTAACAAGTGGACACAATTAATGTGAGTTTTTTTTTGTTTCCCATGGATATTTTTCACATCATCTGCCGTTGTACAGCATGGATCACCATTGGCTTCTGCTACATCAAAATATTTCTCTCCATTCTGCATGAAAACATGAAAATAAAAATTTTCTCAGCAACCACAACAAAAGTACATGGGGTAAGTAACATATACTGTAACAAAAGTATAATTTCTGGATGGAGTATTCCTTTAAGGTGCTACTTATGCTTGTTTCTCACTATACATGTAAACTCATAATAAATAATAATAAAAAGCGCTAAACCTTGTCCAAATAAACTTTCAGGAAGTTACAATCTAATAATCTTTCAAAAGACAATTGCATTAACCGCTTATCTGAACAGGAAAATAAATAAATAAATCCAACCCGCCACACTATTCAACCACGTCAGCCTCTTTATCACGGACGAGGAAAAAAACAACAGGAGATACATCTAATTCTGTCTGTGCAAGCACACGTAATCAACACCTCATCAAATACCAGAGACAAGATCTTATGATTAGATAATGGATCTGAACTGAAAAGAACTAAAAAGATTTTTTTTCCATCCATTACATACACCAATTTTTTTTTGTAAATGTAAAGTTTTTTGTTTTTTGTTTGTAAAGTGTGCTCTTCAGTTTCAGTAGCTGTTAACAGCTGGAATAACTTGAATGGTATAACATTTTTGTTCTGGAAAAATATAATAATTGATTCAAATAATTATCATTATTATTTCTATAGATGTTGTACCTTCTGTACATTTTATAATATTCAAATGCTATTCTTATGCTATTCATACCAGGTAATCCAATCATATCTGCATAACAGCATGTCTTATAATTCCAAGGATTAATAAAATAACAGTGGGAGGTCGAGCTTTTAGTTACAGGGCCTCAAAGCTGAGGAATGGTCTGCCTCCTTACAACAGGAGGTGCCCTTTATGTCTCAGGCTGAAGGCTCACTCTTTACGTTTAGTATACCCTGAGTGGAGCTGCTGATTAACTGTGCATACTGCATCTCTGTTGTTAATCAGTAGTACTTAAACATGTGCAACACGATATTTATAACCAGTTAGTAACCCTCCCCTGTTCTGTTTCTCTCTCGGTATCCTCAGCTTGCTTCACTGCCAAGTATTCAGTTTGCCTGTGGAAAGGTCATCTCAGATAAAGGAGCACTGGAATCATTGGGTAGCAGGTCCCTGTCATCAGATTGGTCTGGCCCAGCACTGACCAGTTGGGGGAGGGATGGCTTGTTGGCTGAGGTCTCCAGGACTCTGACTGTGTTTGGTTTGTTTAACAATCTGTCTGTTTTACAATCTGAGTGTGGTTCTACAGTTTGCTGATGGACAGATATTGTTCTTTATCATTTGTTAATTAGTTTCTACTTTGTTTTTGATGCATTTTAACAAATCTATATCCTTAAATATGATAGTTGTATATTTACTAAGTGGGTTAATCTGTTCGTATATTTTGCCTTGAGACTTGTCGTGGTGCTCTGTGCCGGCACTTGGTGCTGTGCTGTGCAAGAACATAGTAGTTTTTTTACTGTTGTATTGCATTCCTGAGGTGGCAATGATAGATTGGCCATCTAGCTCTGTGAAGACAATTACTTGTGTTCTGTTTTGTCTGCTTTATTTACCTCATTTTTGACACCCATTGCATGCCCAGCCTACCTTGAAAGGGGTCTGCCCCTGAATTTCTTCTCCCCCAATGTTTTTTTAGGTGTTTTTTCTTGTCTTCTTAGAGAGTCAGGGGTGGGGAAGTTGTCACAAAACAGGGCCTGTTGAAGCCCATTGAGGAATTCCTTGTGTGATTTTGTTCTATAAAAAAAATACATTGTTGTTGCTGCTGAATTTAATGTTGATAAATAAAAAAATAAATGTATTCGCCCTCTAAAATATTTTAAGTAGATCAGATTAGACAACAGTCTCAGAGCATATAGTACATTCTATGTCATTCTCTTTTCTCTTTCCATCTATCCATTCACTTAGCACCTCTTAACATAAACCTGCAAAACACAGCATCATCAGGGATACTAATGCACTGCCATTCTAAATCCATCTGATAACATATATCTGGACAAAGTGAAATCAGAATCCTTGAGGGACAAAGAGTGAAATACCACATGCAAAACACAACAGCTATGACTTAAATCAGGGTGCCACCACAAACTACATTTTCAGTACTGCATTTAGAAAGGCACAACGGCCAAGCAGTGACACTGAAGTCATCATGACTTTGCAACCTCTTAGAAAATCAGTCTTCATCAGATGAACTCAGACATTCTGTCAAACCATAGTGTATAATTACACAATTTACAAATGCCATATTTTGCTGATATAACAGTTCTTTGATTATGACTTTAGAATGGCATTGTCACCCTGTTTTCACCAGATGCAGCAGGCATACTTCATCTTTTAAAATTCTGTCTTTGAAATATTATGGCACAAAATGCATTTCACCAACATTTTTGATAATTAGATGACTATAAGAGCTTTCTACAACACTTTTATAGTCAAAAAGTTTAACATGGTATGTGTAGAGGTAGACAGATAGTGCTTACAAAAATAAAAACATTTCACTTTACATTTTTGTGGTTAAAACTGATGCCTACAGATAAATGACAATAAATCAATGCAGTATTTATATCTGCATTGAGCTCATTCAATAACAGCATAACACAATAGTAATTGTTTTCTCACAATTAACCATATTAGGGTAGGCCTAATTGCTTTGTTTGCTTTTGATGGTGATTAATATAGTATTATATAAGGTAAGAAAAGATTAACTTTTAAACAAAGAATTTATTTAAATACTCTTTATAACTTTACTCCTGACAACCAATGTGATTTCAATTGGACTGAACAAAGATGTGGACAAATGTGCTATGTATTCAATGATTTTTCAGTGTCGGATATTACTTCTGCAGTATTTCATCGAGATTGGAGAGGTGTAGAGGTGAGAAATACATCTGCCAAGTAAAGCTCCTGTTTATACAGTAGTGCAGTTGATTCTTCCAAATCTCGGTTAGAAATCTTTGGTGGTAGTCCTTTTTTGCTCTGTGTGATGCATTATTCTATGAAAGCATGCTTCTAAACTGGCAAGGCTTGAGCAGGAGTCTGAGGAAGGATATTCTCTTATCCCTTTTCATAAATTCATAAAAACACTTCAGTCTTTGAGAAGTAAATTTTATTCATTCCAGCTATGTGAGCAGAATTGACTACATTATTATGTACTGTTGTAGTTCAAATCATATATTTAATTCAATTTGGTTTACTCAGACGTCTACAGCAAGTATCACAAAGGACTAAAAAATTAGAATCCTATTATTCCAGTTCTTAACTTACTACTTTGACTTCCTGTTACGCACCCAGCCTACTTCTGGCATACAGTAAATCTTTTTGTGGCACATTTCCTTTGATCTAACCATACCCATCACAGAATGTTGTTTGGCAATTCTTATTATAAAGCAGTCACATAACAGGAAAAGTCAAGGAATAAAAGCACATGTGATGGATATATTTTGTTCAGTCTCAGCAAACTTTTTTTTTTATTCAGTAGGTTTATGCTGCACTCTCTGATTAACTTACTTAAATATACATGGAGAAGGGAACCGTTTCAGTTCAAGAATATTGTACTTTATATGCTATTGATCAATTATTCTTTTCTGTATTGGTATTGCCTCAGCAGGAACATTTGCTCGAATGATTGTTTATGCTTGGCAACAAGGAGTAGCAGAAGTCCTTGACACAGTAACTCATTCCTGATAAAGCTTCTGTTGAAAGAGCCACGAGTCAGGGTTTCTGTTATTTTTCTTCTTCTTCTAGGTATGTAAATAGTTAATGTTGTTATTAAATAAACATAAAATGCTCCTTATATATTGGACATATTTTGTAAAAGATTTTGAAAGCTTCAACATATCTTTTGAAATACTGTATTGATAGTAAAATACAGCGAAAACCACTAAATGCGCTCTTTATTGTGAACTACATGCAATGCACCCATGGTGTATTTGTTCAATAGTGCTTTTTATGTTGATCACTCAATGTCATGTTAATTCTTTAGTATTTATTATTTAGTTTTCTTAGTATAAAATACCACAACAAAATGAAAATGTAATTTATATTTGTATTACTCTAATTGAATCGGCTAAAAGTGATAGGCTCTGGAAATGATGAAATAAGGTAGTAAGTTTAGCAAATTTATTGCAGTTGAGTTACCTAAGTCTATTTAAGTCTCCTGCCTAAAATAAAACTCTTCTGTGGCTTTACTATGCCTTTAACTGCCTTTATCTAGTATTCCTTATCTTCGGAATATGATAATAGTATTTTGCTTTGTTTTTACTCCCCCCAAAACAGTATTTTTATGTGTTACTTACCCCATGTGGTTTGACACAGAGCAAAAGGAAGAAGATTTGAAGATGACTTCACATATGTATTACGTAGCATGAGTACCATCAGATTGGTTCACAGATGTTTTGATATTGTTTGCTGTTGTTCTTCATTGGTATACTTAAACACTTAAAACCCTGAGGGGGACCCACGCATTATGAAATTGTGTAAAGAGAGCAATGCTTTGCGAGGAAGATCAAATCATTGACAAAATCACAGAGTACCAGTAATTATTTTTTTCTCCTTCAAGCACTAGCCACCTAGACTTAAATTGTATCTGATACGTTTTTTTAATTCCTATCTGCATGAAAACATGAGATAAGATAAAAAACATTCTGGGTCACCACTACAACCCACATGGGGTAAGTAACATAAAAAATATCATTTTTGGGTGGGTTTTTCCTATAATTAAAAGTTTCATAGAAATTTTCACATGTAATTTTATTAATAAGGGTTTCAAAGTTTTGTATTTTCTCTTTAGCTGGTTGTTTCACATTTCCTTTCTACTTATTTCCTTTTCCTTTTGGGCATTTATTCTTTGTTAATTAGTTTGTTATTTTTTTATAGTTAGAATTTTGAAGAATTCAGTTTCTTAATTTATTTCTTTGTAAAATTTAATTCTTTAATTAATGTGTTAGTTTTTCTAGTGGCTTTTCTGAGGTTTGGGAAAGGTTTTTGTGGTTTTGGCCTTTCCATTTGGGACTAATCATAACATGGACATTGCCAAATATGCATAATGACCAGAAAAATTCATAAAGGCCGTTTACACTAATTACCCTTATGGATGTAGAATGTACTATAAATATTTCTGAGGTTCATTTTAGAAAAAAATTATCCACTTTATTTAAAAATAGATAATTAAGGGAAATAAGGGAATGGATAATTACTTTAATGGTTGTTTTAGTTAAAGTCTAGTAATCAAAGTGAGTCCTATGAGCTCATTTTTCTCTACAAAGCCAGAAACTGTGCTAAAAACATTTTACAGAGTTTCAAGTATGTATTCTTCCATAGCTTTGCTTTCAGTCACAGACAAACCATCAAGACAACATTCCCATTGTGGGAATCACATTGGGGTACCATTGCTGTGAGGAAGCAAAGCTATCCAAAATAATTAAAAACTAAAGCAATAATTTCATTGTGTGCCATCAGACCACAGACAAGCAGGTTGCCTCTGAGAAGAACTTATTCTTCTATATTTATACATATATATATATATTATATATTCAAGCTTCTAAAAACAGCATCACGCCATTTGCTTCAAACGCAGTTTAAATCCATACACAGAAAACAAGCAATTTATCAACTTCCCCAAATCTGAAAACTGAAAATATATGGATATACTGTTACATAATTAACCTACACAAACACCTATAGGTTTTCATGTTTAACAAACAGGACAATGAAAGTTAGACATGGAGAATTTCCCCAACTACAGACCATTGAGTTTCAATATTAATGCTTCAGCTTTCATCAACAGGCATTTCTGAACCCTGGGATTTCTGAATTAAACATTAGAAAATGATGGCATTTGAAAATCTATTTATTTTAAGTGTTATATCATGGAATGTATTAATTTCAAAGATAAAAAGTTTTACTTACTGCCAATATAATTCATAATTCAACTATATGAAAGGAATTGATAGCATAAGGTTCTTGGGTTTAAACCTTCATTGCCTTGGAATAGTTAGTTTATAGCAAAACTAGTTAAAATGTTGAAAGAATGAATGAAAAGAAAGAGCAAAGTCTACTCCCCTGAGTTGAGATTCAAACCCAGTCTCCTCCAGCTACAGGACAGGAGCTCTAACCACTGCACCACCCTGTAGCATTTACGGTATATGCGTATTACCGAGTAATAGTTACAAGTGGTTTATGCTTACAAGTCCAAGGAGGTTCTGCTCAAGCTTTATATCACACTGGTAAGGCCTCACCTGGAGTAGCGTGTACAATTTTAGTCTCCAAGTTACAAAAAGCACATAGTAGTGCTGGAAAAAGTCCAGAGAAGAGCAACTAGGCTGATTCCAGATGTTCAGGGGATGAATTCTTAGGAAAGATTAAAAAGAGCTGAACCTTTTCAGTTTAAGCAAAAAAAGATTAAGAGGAGACATGACTGAAGTGCTTAAAATTATGAAGGAAACTAGTACAGTGGATTGACGGGTTACTTCAAAATTAATTAATCAAGAACATGGTGACACAGTTGGAAACTTGTTAAGGATAAATTTCATACAAGTATTAGTAAGTTTTACCAAGTAGTGTGGTAGACAGCAGGACTTTAGGGACATTCAAAACCAGACTTGATGTTATTTTGGCGGAATTAAGTGGATAAGACTTGTGAGCTTTGTTGGGCTGAATGGCCTGATCTCGTCCAGATGGTTCTAATGTTCTAAAGAGCTAACTAGAAGCTGACATTTATATACCTTAAATCAGTTCAATTTGTCATTCAAAGAAGGAGCAGAACTCTTTCTGAAGTATTCAGACTTAAATACAGTATACAGTGTACTGAATATGACAATGCTTCACAAACATTTTTGTTACTGCCTGTGTGGAGTTTATATGTCATTTCAACATCTTTTACTTTTTTTTTCCTTCAATGAAGGACTGGTAAAGTGGAAACTCTAAACTGGTCCAGTGTAGGTGAGTGTATCGTAGGTGTGTTTGTAATCGTACTCTACAGTGGACCAACTCGAGGCTCCGTATGGTGCTCATTAAGGACAATCGGACTGTTAAACTGATCCAACAAGACTGAAAATATGTGGTACAAAGCATTATGAATGTAGATCTTTAGTTAAAGGAAAATGCAAAAGAATATTCAGTTGTAGTTGAGTTCTGGACCCAAGAAATATAATGCCAAATAACAAATCTAAAACCAGAAACATATATATCAGTTGAAAAGCAACTTACTTAATCCACAAATATTTCCTAAACATTTCCAACTATTTAAAAAGGTTTACTTTGCCAAGTGTGCCACCATCTTTTAAATCTGCAAAATGATGAAATCACTTTTTTTTTCTTTTCTCTGAATTCACTGTCATAATCTTCTTTATTTATTTATTTGGTTTGTACAATGCTATATATTGTATACCCTGCCGTTCTTTCTTATATTCTGTAAGTACCTTGAGCATAGGAAAGGTGCTATATAAATAAAATGTATTATTATTATGTCATGCCACTTCTGTGTCACATATCCAATAATTGCTGCCATGGATGAAAACAGACAATACCACAGTGCCGTGAACATTACTCCAGAAAATGGCAGCTCTCAAGTGAATACATCAGACAAAATGTGTTGTGATGTGGTCAACGAAACATCATAAAAATAAATCAAAAATGAAAGTTAATTTTGCATGAAGATGATTCCCAAGGACTCAGAAAGGTCTCCAATAAATTCTTGACAAAGCTTTACTGGAGTAAGTATAGAAGACTATAAAATTATTCACAATGTTATATATCAAAGAAATGGAAACATGTTGAAGTGTTTCATAATTTTTGTGATCTTTAGAGAACTATGAAATCATTTGCTCTGGCTTGATGCAAAACACAGAATATGAAGTAGTACATTAAAATGTCTGGAAAATTATAAATATTGCAATTTCACACTGATGTATTTTTTTCACAGAACTAACAGACAGAACTACATTTTAATAATTCCCACCCTGCTGATTAAAAGGCATATTTTTAACACCAACTTCTTTGTCTTCAGTAAGCGTATACCTTATTTTAAATGAGACAGTAATATGGAAACAATGCATGAAAGAGCCAGGCCATGCAGAATTAATAACCTCACAATCTGTAATATAATGCTGCAAAGACATTATATTTGTTAGCAAACAGTCAATCTTTAATTTATATTGCACTTTTCATAGCAATCCTTCTCACGGAGCTCATTACAAAGCACTCCGTTTTATAAACCATTAGGGTAAAACAATGTCGTGAATATTTAACACCGAGGTTTAAGTGGGCTATGGTAAAGAAATGGATTGTAGGAGTTTCCAAGACAGCCATTATGAGCCTTCATTCATCCTTTATCTTACTTTTATTGTTCAAGCTATGTGAAAAATTTGGAATATTTATACTGCATTGCTAACAATACACTCAATTTCCTCATGTATGTTATTTTCTGAACCCCTTTTTACTTCCCTAAGGTTGTAAATAACTGCATTATGTCACTCATTGCGAGATTTCATTTTACACTTTTCTTTTTGTAAATGCATTATATAGTTGCTTCAGTTTCCTCAGATTTTTAATTGACATCTTGAAAATCATTTATTTTGGTTTATGTTTTGTCAGAAAAAGAAAACGCACCGTGGGCTTTATTCTTGAATAGATTGCATTTAGCACTTTGACTGGCATTAAAGCTGGAAATCCAAATATCTGTTGTTCATGGAGTAACTCTTTATTTGAAGTGCTTTTTATTCCATTCTTTATCACGTTTAATTTAGAATAAAATAACGCTGTACTTTTTCTCTTATTTCTAAACTACAGCTTTGCTCAAATCTTTTGAAAACGCTCTTTGGCTGATCTCAGTGATGTCCATTTTTCTAGCCATTGTTGGCAGAATCTTACCAGTTATTTCAGTCAGGCTGTGCAGCAGAGATAATTTCTACTTTTTGATCACTAAAACAGGCAGATATATCTTTGATTTTTATTTTGGTAATCCATCCCATAGACGAATTCCAATGATTCTCTGTAAATGTACCTTTGCTTGCTTTGAACAATGTATAAAACAAATAATGAACAACGAAAATATACTGTTGTCTCACTTTATTTTCTTTTTCTCTGTTTTCTTTCTCGTAGGATTATGAAAGGAAGATCAGGTCAGCATTGTTAACAGTACTACATGCCTTATATAAAATATAATACATGAGAATTTGAGGCATCTGGATAAAACTTGCCTGAGAGCAAAAAATGAAAGAGGAAATGAATTTTGTCTTGAAACTGGGAAAGAGAACAGAGAAGTCTCCCTTTCTGCAGAATACAATGCCTTACTTAAAAAAAAAGCATTCGGAGTTCTTAGAAGCTGTACATTCAGTCAATTTCCTGTCCCTGGAGATTTGCCCAGACTCTGTAAGCACCACATGGTAGGAAACACTAAATCAGCCTTTATTTTTAAATGTATTTTTTTAATTTGACTTTATCTTATAAACCATTAATTTTGCATTACAAAAACCATGTTAAGTGTGAGCAGGTTAAATAACCAGCTCTGGGTCAGAATATAAAGACTACAAATCTGCTGCATTAAATCCAACTCCATAGACATTTTCAGGCTTTATTGATAGGCATAATAATAATATGATAAAATAAAGGGTTCTTTAAAAAAAAAAAACATTTTTACTGTAATTGAGTCTGTGGCCACTAGCAGCCCAAACCCCATACACAACTACCACAGACAAAATCCCAGTTTCAAACACAGTTCTTTTATTTAACCATCAAAGTGTACTTTGTAAAGGTTTTTTACTTGCACTGCTGCAAGGGGTTCCAACACCTGACAGTCCATCACAGCACTTTGTTCAGTTCCCTCCTCTATCTTCTGCAAGTTCCATTTATTCTCTACACAATATGCTAAATTGGACTCCATAGATGACGATGAAGTGACCATACCGCAGCATCTCAGCACTAACAAGTTATTTTTATAGCAATCTGAAGTATTACAGAAAAACCTCTTATGATATCTCTCTATTATAATCAAAAATCCTGGGACGAGATGAGGCTCTTTAGCCTGGGACAAGATGTGAATTTTTCAGAGAGAGACTTTCACATCCCGCGAGACGAGACTTTGTGCCAAGAGATTTAACCAGAAATAAAAGACAAAGAGTAGATGACAAAGTAGAATGTCGTAAAGAATTAAAAAATGTTGGGGCGATACGCATTCAGAGCAGGTTAGAGATAAAGAAAGTACTAAAATTCGAAAGTCACAAAAAAATGATAGTAAAGATTGCATTACCGCAAACAAATGGAAACTATTACTCGGTGAAATAATGGAATAGCGAAAAGAGATTGAATATATTGTTTGGATTTAAACTTTAAGTCGGAGACTTGTAGATCGTCTAATTTGTGTTGCCATCAGGGAAAAGTAGTGTTTCATTCCAATGAAGAGGCCTATCCATGAGAATTAAAAGATTTGTTGTTTGGTGAAAGTGAAATCCACATATGTGAGCAACAGAGACGTGAAGTGGCAGGCACGTAGTGCAGGCCGCGGGGCTTGGCGAGTGAAGTGAGCAGGGGGCGAAGCCACTCTAGTGAATTTATAATATCCCCATAAACCTAATAAAAAAATAAATTAAAATCCTAGCATTGTGAAACACCTGTTTATTAAAACAAACACAATGACACAATGGAAAGTACATCTGTTTTGACCACTTTGTTCATTTAGGAACTGTTGTTCGTTCTAGCCCTTGCATCATTCTTTCTTTGTGAGTCTTGATGCCTTTCTTCATCAGACATTCTAGCCCTTACATCCCTCTTTCTTGATGTGTTTTGATGCCTTTGTTCCTCAAACATTGTATCCCTCTTGGAGACACTGGACGACATTATGCCCAAGCACAGACACCTAACATTTTGTTGTTTTTTATAAATAGATACACATAATATTAACATTATTAAGCATAAGGCTAAGTAGTCAAAATAGGTTTACCATTTCACAACACCCTTCATAAATTAATGAGATGTTGTAGAATATCCAGGAGGTGGTGAACCGCCAAAGGGCCCATGTGGTTAACTGCAGTTTTTATTTTGCTCTAGTCTACTGCCAACTTGCCATATCTCAATTATGGTATTAATGGACTTATATTGTCATGATTTTTATGTTAAACAAGTTGAAATTGCTCTCTTTTACTGTGTATTTAACTTGTGTTTTAATGCATGTAAAAACTTCATGAAGATTTCTGCATTAAGTCTACAATATAGTAAAAGGAAAACAGGCACGGTTTTATTAAGTGAAAAAGTTCATTTTAACTTTGGGTATTTTATTCCTTCAATTATTTAAGTAAATAACAATTAGAAATAAATAACCCTGTAGTATTATGAAAAGACAGTTTAACTTTATTAAAATATTCTGTACTTAACTTTATTAAAATATTCTGTACCACAATTCTGAAGTTTATTACCAGTTTGAATGGCCAAAGGACGTTTAGGGGTCTTTTATTTTTGCATTGTATCTGGTAATACATTATGCATTAGAGAAGTACTTTAAAATAAAATGCTGATGAAATTGATATGGCTAAATTAATAGCAAGTACAACAACTAGAGGAATAATGATGCATGAAACCAGTTTAATGTTTGCTTTTTAATCCATTAAACAGCCAATAAAGGTTTCAGTCAATTAGTAATGTATTAGCAGATGATATTTGCAGCATGTTAGGTCACAAAAGCCATTCAGATCTGTGCCGATATCCTTCTTATAAATTGAGCTCACAGATTTGGATTAGGGCAGGTTTTTAAACAGAATACCAGAATGTAACACACCACGAAATTCTCAAAGTTTCTTCATGTTAAGGTACAAGGAGATATTTTTAAATAAGTCTGGTTAAAATTCAGTAAATAATAAAAATGACTTCAGGGCAAAATTCATTGGCAGGCAGGGAGATGTTTTAGTATAGAAATGTATTACATAAGCGTGGCAAGCACTGTACATCGGTACAAAGTTTGTCTGCTTTAGGGTAGTATCTAGAAAGCCTTCAGAAAATTATGGCTTATTTTAGATGAGCCAGACTTTTACTAAATTCTGAAGAATGAAGATATTTTTCATACTCTTTAATCGGACATGTGGGATTTTTTGGTATGAGCTTTATAAATCACTAGCAAAATACCCGCGCTTCGCAGCGGAAAAGTAATGTGTTAAAGAGGTAATGAAAAAAAAAGGAAACATTTTAAAAATAACGTAACATGATTGTCAATGTAATTGTGTTGTCATTGTTATGAGTGTTGCTGTCTTTTATATATATAATATGCACACACACACACATAAACATATATATACATAAACATATATATATACATATCTACATATACACATATCTACATATACATACGTATATACACATCCACATAAACATATATATACATATACAAATTTACATATCTACATATATATATATATATATAGACATAGATATATACATACATACATTCACATATATATATATATATATATATATATATATATATATATATATATATATATATATATATATATATATATATATATATATACTATATATATACATATCTACTTATTGGCTCCTGTATTTAGGATATGGCAGGTTGGATAATGGATGGATGGACATTTGTATGCATAGCCCTATTTGCCTATTTTCGTTTTTTTTCTTTCTTCAGTAATATTTCAGCAAACCCGGAGCTTGTCAGTTCAAATCCTGGTACTGACACCACTGTGTGACCCTGAGGAAGTCACTTCACCTGCCTGTGCTGCAAAAAACAAAAGTAATGTAACAAATTGTATTTCAGATGTTGTAAGTTGGTGGAATAAAGGCATAAGTCAAATAGATAAATATGTATTATACACATAGGAACTATTCATTTATTTTCAGTTAAGTCATCTGCAGGAAACTTTTATAAATGAGGGTTTCTCCTTTTTAGATAGTGCAAACTGTTTCTTCTTCATTGACGTTTTCTCTTGGAGAGCTTTTTTCATTTCATTGCAAATGAAAGCAGCAGCTGCCAAAATATGTAGCTTTCTTATTAATTTTTCAACATTGTGTAAAATAAATGTATAAAGTAACATAAAAGGTTTAAATACTGGTTATTCTTTTACACTAAAATATTACTACACAGATACAAAAAAAGTAAAATGGATATGTTCTTTTTCTTTAAGGAGATTAAATATTACTGAAGAAAGAAAAAAAAAATTAAACAGCCAAATGGGGCTATGGATATGAACTTAAAAGGTTTAAATAAAACAGAAATATATATTTTATTTTTACTTGGTTAACTTGTGGAGGGTGTATCCTGTAGCAAAGCCCTAACTGTTTTCGTGAAAGCCCGTTTCAGTCAATAAGTCTTATGTGTGTGTTTATGTATGTGTGTATATATATGTAGATATGTGTATATGTAGATATGTATATATATGTATATGTATATAAATGTTTATGTGTGTGTGTATATTATATATATAAAATATATATATATATATATATAAAAGACAGCAACACTTATAACAATGACAACACAATTAAATTGACAATCATGTTACGTTATTTTTAAAATGTTTCCTTTTTTTTCATAACCTCTTTAACACACTACTTCTCTGCTGCGAAGCGCGGGTATTTTGCTAGTATATATATATATATATATATATATATATATATATATATATATATATATATATATATATATACACATACATATACACACATACATGCAGTTTCAATAACATAGAAATCAATATAAATATTAACATCATTATCATATGAGAATATGAAGTAATATATAAGAAGCACATTTCATATAAATATAAATTATTAAACAGTAAAATCTTCTTCTGTAATTTGCTACCGTGGCAATTTGTGTGTCTGTCCAGGATTTTAAATCACCTGTAGCTCGCAAACCGTTTCACCTATTGACTTGAAATCTGGTACACATATAGTACGTCACGTCTACTATCCGCTTTATGGGGTGATGATTGTATTACTCTTTTTATGTTTATTTTATTTTATTGTAGAATCAACTCCTATCTGCGCACACCAGGGCGGCCGTGGGCGGATGCGTATGGTGTATTCACTCCATGTTATCGTGCATTGCGCTGTCACTGGTATTTTGATAAAAGAATTTGAACAACATATAAGAAGCGTATAAATTATTAAACAGTAAAACATTAACATTTAAGAAGTAAAGTTAGATTAAGTACTACTGCAGTGCCCTCGGGTATACCTCATTTTTTGTTTGTCCATTACATGCTTAAATGTATACATTTTTTGGTGTACCTACCCGAGAACACGCGACATATAACCGAGCGTGGGAGAAGCATGGATTTTAAACACGCGTTGAGTTCATCTGCTGGTCTCCCTCGTGGAATAACTGGTAATGTTTGACTAAAATGTACAGCGAGTAAAACGACATTACCTCCTATTTTTTTTTTTACGATCTCTGAGATCTTGCTTTTTTCGGTTCAAGGCTTCATAAGCTCTTTTATGTTGTATGGTGTACTTATCCCAAACCATCATCTTTGAATGTTGCAAGACTTTCGCCTTGTATGTAGATCGGGGTAATTACATTCATTGCATTCCTAGTCTGAATCACAATCTGATTGTATGGGTGGTTACCTGGCACTGTAGGGTTGCCACCCGTCCTTTAAAATACGGAATCGTGCCGCGTTTGAGAATGAAATTGCGCGTCCCGTTTTGAATCAATACTGGACGGGATTTATCCCGTATTTTTTTTATCTTTTTTTTTTTAAAGCAGCGTCTCATGCAAATCATCCCACACGCATTTTATGAAGATGCCTCCTTTCCTACTTTTGATTGGGTAATACTTGATGTCATCGTTAGTTTGATTGGTGTTTTTAACTGTCCAGTGAGGAGGGCGTGTCATGTGGCGTCAGCGCCATAGTTGAAGCCCCTAACGTTGCGGTCAGCAAGTCGGCTAACATCCGCCATGTGCCGTCTTTCAGTTGCGAGAAGCAGATCATAGAATGGTTGAAACTGTTGCCCCTAACGTTGCGCCACGGCGTGTGGTTCGTTTATACCTCGTGTCTTCTCATTAAACTTTTATCTCACGAATATGTTATTGCCTTTAAAATACGGAATCGTGCCGCGTTTGAGAATGAAATTGCGCGTCCCGTTTTGAATCAATACTGGACGGGATTTATCCCGTATTTTTTTTATCATTTTTTTTTTAAAGCAGCGTCTCATGCAAATCATCCCACACGCATTTTATGAAGATGCCTCCTTTCCTACTTTTGATTGGGTAATACTTGATGTCATCGTTAGTTTGATTGGTGTTTTTAACTGTCCAGTGAGGAGGGCGTGTCTTTTAAGTACAGTCTGCAAAGTGTTGGCACTGAGATGTGGCGTCAGCGCCATAGTTGAAGCCCCTAACGTTGCGGTCAGCAAGTCGGCTAACATCCGCCATGTGCCGTCTTTCAGTTGCGAGAAGCAGATCATAGAATGGTTGAAACTGTTGCCCCTAACGTTGCGCCACGGCGTGTGGTTCGTTTATACCTCGTGTCTTCTCATTAAACTTTTACCTCGCGAATATGTTATTGCAATCCGCAGCGGGAGCGTTTCTATAAACTTAATTTAAACTTACGTTTTACACCGTGCTTTGTTTCCCTTATGAACATGCTTGTATGCTTAACTCGCTCCGTTCTCAATTGTTTAATCAATTTTTTGCTCTTCGCTGTTTGCGGCTGTTCCTCCATTTCCCCCTACTTCGTTCTTTTATCTCGCGAATATGTTATTGCAATCCTTAACGGGAGCGTTTCAATAAACTGATTGAAAATAGTTTTGCATTTACCTTTTTAGTAAAAGGCGAGCTTTTAAGCCTGAGAAATCACCCCGTAAATGCACACGTTTAATTGCACATGTGTTAATATGTATGGTTACACAGTATTAAAAGACAGTCAAAAATTAACGTCATTTACCTTCGTTCCCGCGTGTGACTCGTGCTGTAAATGTCTTCCTTGTTTTTAGTTCACGTCATTACGTAGGAGGCGTGATGACGCGATACGTGACTCCGCCTCCTCCATTACAGTGTATGGACAAAAAATATGTTCCAGTTATGACCATTACGCTTTGAATTTCGAAATGAAACCTGCCTAACTTTTGTAAGTAAGCTGTAAGGAATGAGCCTGCCAAATTTCAGCCTTCCACCTACACGGGAAGTTGGAGAATTAGTGATGAGTGAGTCAGTCAGTGAGTGAGTGAGTCAGTCAGTCAGTGAGGGCTTTGCCTTTTATTATTATAGATTAACAATGTATTGATACATCAAAGTGATCTTTTCACTTAATATTTTCCTTTTCTATGCTTTTCATTATGTATAAACATGAAAGCTAGGCCTTATATCTCCAATGTCTGTTCCCTATTTATCGTATAAAAATATTTGTCTGAATGCATAAAATTTGCTTTTTCTTTTGCTTAGGTGATGAAGATTTTAATTCCCTCAGATATGAATCTTAGATGTTTTGACATTTATTGAATTCAAATATATAAAGTATATTTAAATAAATTCAAGAATAAAACATAATAATACTGTACATTGCCAGACAATCTTAAAATGTGTTTGTAGAGGATATAATAACAACAAATACTAAGAAACTAGTCTTTTGGGAAGAAGAAAATACAGGAAAAATAAAAACAAATGTCATTTTTAAACAACAGGGAAACATACAAAGCCTTGCAGTACTATCTAGTCCGTTTAAATGTTTACAAACAGTATAACTTTACGGTAGTTGATCAGCATTCACTTTATACTCTCCTAAGTGTTCAAGTGCCTTATACAATTAATTTTCCTGGCTGGTGGAGTACCACAAGCACCAGGATTCATAAAAATATCCAGTTATATGCTACCTTAATATTGCACTTGGGTTGACCCCAGAAGACACTCAACATGGCAGTCAAAATATTTTTTATTGTGACAAGAGGTGGGATGGGTATTAAAAAATAGCTATGCACAATAACTCAGCCTTAGAAACGCTGAAGCAGTATTAAGAAGAGAGCTAATTTCAATGAAATTCTGTGAGAGTGAATGCCAATCAAAACTGCATAAGATGTACTGTTGATCATGAAAACTGTTGTATTATCACAAAAAGTACTGCACTTTTCCCTTGAGCTCTCTTTTGGTTGGCGAACAAGAAGAGATGCCACCAAAATTGTACTATGGTGTGATGGTCTGCGTTAGCTCCATACACCATGGTTGCTTCCAGGAGCCACTTGAACTTAGAATCATTGATAATGTACCCGAGGATGAGCTGGGCAAATGAAGAGTCATAAAGTCTACAATGTTTTGGTACAATGTGGTTACATGCTTTTATTTTACATCAACTAACAAATAGTTTTCAAAAAGTGCAGTACTTCCAAAATTCAATAAATAATCCAATAAAAATGAGGGTAAAATCTCTTGCAGATTATTCTTTTAAAGCATAAGCCCCCAATGCCTCTTTCTAAAATTTCCTCATCTTATTCTATCATGACCTTGCAGCATGAGGAGTCACCTGCTGACAGGTGCAGTCATTCTATAATCCCGGATTTGGGTTCCTACCGCCAGTGTCAGTAGGACTCTCCGCCAAACCTTACTCACGTAGCTCTCAGCAAGTCCATTGGTGTCAAAAATGACTTCAGGGCAAAATTCATTGGCAGGCAGGGAGATGTTTTAGTATAGAAACGTATTACATAAGCGTGGCAAGCACTGGACATCGGTACAAACCTTACCGATGCTGAACAACAGTGTCGCTCCTACTATCCTGTGTTGATCAATAGGAGAGCACCTTCTCCAGCCCTACACTCAAACACATGTCTGCTACTCGCTTCCCTGGGAGGTACATACTCCGAACCACATGCCTCCATTCTTACCAGCATGGGCTTAAATGATCCTGCCTTTCTTCAACCTTAACCTATGTTCCTCGGTTATTTTTAATTACCTCTTTTTTTTAATCCAATCTCTTCTTTTTGACCCCTCAACTACGCAATTGCAGGCTTCCCTTATTGCCCCGATAAGGCACAGTTGTTATCTTCCACCTACTTCAAGGTGTAAATGAAGCACTTGATTGACCCGCTCAAATTTTCACATGAATGCGAGATTAGTCAAGCACCCCAATCAACCTCAGAGCAGTGTGTGCATGCTCACACGCTCACATGTTGACCTTCACCCGCTATTAGCCTGTATGCTCCTGGACTTTCGATTACTTGTTTAAAAATGGAATTCCACAAACCTTTCTCATCATTCTTGGCTTATTGGCCTTGTTTTACATACACAACCTGTAATGATCAGCCCTGGGAACCTCAGCGATGAAACCAGGGCAGTTCTCCCCTGGCAGCGCGCTCTGGCGGTATGCAAAGACCCCAACAGGGCTGTGTTTTTCTTGGACTAGAGCTCACTGCTTCACTAGTTTTCCAGCACTTGAAAGAACTGATCAGAAATGTCTTCCTGTTTTAATACATGACCTTGGTTAGATAGGAATACCCCAAAACCCTTGGCGATTGCTAGTGTCAGTAAGCAGCAAGGTTGTTTCAGTTAGTTAATAAAAAACTTTAAACCAGTTGGTTTTAGAGAAAACAGAGCTATCAAACACTAGGCATTATAATGGTTGAAAATGTATAACCTGAATGATTCAAATCAAAGTCACACAGCAAGCTTCGTATCAGTTAGTTTGCTTGATACACAGTTCCTTGAGTGTTACAGGTGGCAAAAGACAGAAGAGCAAATGAGCATTTGCAGGTAGAACGTTTAAGAAAGAGGCAAATCCTGAAGAATCAGATTAATCACACAACAAGCTTTGTGTCAGAAGAACTGATGAGCCTGAAATGCTTTCACAATTTCTTTTTTTTTATACAGTGCCTTGGTGTCTGGCCACATAAGATTTAAAGATAGAAAGCATCTTGCTACAACTTGAACAACTAATAAGTTATCAATGGTCATGATATTCGTATCAAACCTTACAACATAGCTAATGTTTAAGATAAATCTAAAAATAGAAGGATATTGGTAATGGAGTGGATCTTTTTAAGAGAGGTAAAACAGACCACTCATAATGCAAATTAAAAAGTGATGCAAGAATTGAGGTACTGCAGAATAAAGCAACAGGGAGGACTTACAAGCAAGATGTAGATAATTATACAGTTCTATCATAAGAAGAAGTACATGTGAGAAAACAGGAAATGTTAAAAATACCCAAACCAAATTAACTGGCATCTATCGGTTTAAAGATGCAGTAGATCTGCTGCCACATCATTTCATACTGGGCTGACCTTCTCAGTCAGTCATGGAAAACAAACTCAACAACCCTGTGTAGGAAATCACATTTCATCCTCTTGTACTTGTGGTCTTATTCTCACTGTCCAGAACCTGTAAACATAGCTGAGGATGATCATATAGAATGACCAGTAACTTGAAAACATTGTTGAAGCACTTAACTTGTAGGTTACCCACACAGTCTGCAAGCTTGCCATTGTTGCACTCATTCACTTCCAGAAGACCAAAGTTCTTTACTTGGAGCAACTGTCCATTCCTTACCTATAGGGAACAAGCCACTCCCTTCCTGGAAAACTGAAAGTGCTGTTACTGTACAGTATATATTGTGGATTTTTGTTTTGTTTCTGGCCATCTCTCTGTATTCTGTGGTTTAGGTAGCCTTCCTGTCGCTGGGAGTGTATCCCCCAGAATTATGACCCACAAGTAATTGTTGTGATTGGGTTAAAGGTGAACCCAATTTACCATTTTCTAAGCCGGGAAGTGGATAATAGATCTTGCTTCCCGCCTTTCTAAAGAATATTTATTTTTTGATCTCTGGTTTTCTGACTTTAGCTACATTCATTTGCTTTTCATTTTGGTTTTGATGCATTTATTACTAATTCAAAGGCTTGGATACCAGAAGCTGTGCACTGCCATCTTAAACAGGTGGAACATGACACAAAATATGTCACACAATTTCATTATCACGTGATCCGTAATCGGTGTACAGTATCAACATGACATAGCCACTTCCATGCAAAGATCATCAGAAAATGGTGACAAAATTCCTTGATAAAATTGTAACCACTAGGGGCGCCACTGACACACAGACACAGCAATACTCAATACAATGCTAGTTTCAAATAAATGATTTTTATTTGACAAAAACACCTTTTTCATAAGAACACCAGCAACAAATACAACATTTACAATCCTTTTTCCTCCTTCAAGACAACATCGCCCACTGCCTCCCGACTCTGACTTGATTTAAGTGAGGCAGCAGGCTCTCTTTTAAACTAGACCCAGGAACTGCTTCAGGTTGTCCGGAGTATTTCCAGGTCATGACGAAACTAGGGCAGTTCTCTCCCAGCAGCGCCCTCTGGTGGTATCCAAAGACCCCAACAGGGATACATTTTCAGACTCCAATTCCCATGCCACCCTGTGGGAATCTTAATCTGATCCAGCCTTGAGGAACACTGGCACATGTCATGCTGGGGAATGAACTTCTCCCGGTAAGCCTGTTCGCCCAGTCCATCCTTTATGGCCTCCTGGCCATGTATGAATCCTTCCTTTATTCTGGCCAGAATGTCTCTCCTTCCTTCTTGGCATCAACACCATATAGACACGAGGAGAGCAAGTCTAACTGGCACAGATAGCCACTGAACCATGATTTGAACCCTGGTCCCTGGAAATGGGAAGCAGCAGTGCTAACCACTAAATGAATGCATTAAAAATGATGGTTACTCTGTAGTGTGCATGATTATTTTTAAATACCCAAGCTAAAATTCTAATGAAATTTTAATGATAACAAGGCATCCTGAGCAAGTATTTTAAAGTTTTAATCTAAGAGAACATTCTAATGCATAAAAAGGAAAGAAATTAGCTACTGTATATCATATGAGATTCATTATTACATTTTTACATTTTGCTTATCCGATTTTTGGGTGCATATCATTGGGATTACTAAATAATACAAAACTAACAATCAGATGGATCTACCACAATAGAGCAGTTGATAGTGTAAAAAAGCACACACTATGTTTTCTTTTTTTATCATTTATTTTATCTCTTGCAAAATGAAGCTATATTTAGATTCAACCGTTGACATGCAAGCATGCACTGTAGCAGGAACTCAAGAGACCTCAGCAGAAGTGTAAAGTTTTGATACAGTCTTTGAGGAAAAAGAAATTAAAGCCTATTATAGATAACAAAGGCAATATTTATCAGTTCTTTTTTGTTTCACACTGGTTAGGCCAGCATGTGCAGCTGAGACATACATTCAGATGTCTTAATGTATGCCATGCTAACAAAAGGTCACAGCTCTGACACTCATTATAGTTACAAAGACCGGAGATCAGAGGCAGCGCATGAGAAGCATTCAAAGCACACAACTGCACAAATGGTTTGAAGAACATGTCAGCAAGATATTGGTCATCTTTTTATTTTTTTTGCACAGAAAATTTAAATTTCTTTTCTACCTATCACTGTTTTCATAATTCCTGCTGTTTGGCATTTTTCTTTGCAAAGATTACTTACATAGTTCTAAATGATTTCACAAATAAAAGAAGCTCTGCATGCATTTTTCTCTTACCTGTAACCACTACAAAAAAACTGATAGCACCTACTGCTTACCACATTACAGCATTTATGATAATGGCGCTGCTGCTATATACCAAAGACAATGATTGACAGATTGTCTTGTAAGAGTCACAGCCCCTGAACGTAGTAAATGCACAGACTGTTGGAGATTTCCAAGTGTTGCACTTGATTTGACAGTTGGATGCGGTTTTAGCACCTGCATGCACACTATCCTTCAGCCTTGACTTAATAAACATGTGAAGAGTTTGAAGTGACAGTCTCAGAACTGTATTATACCCCTTTAAATTCTGATTCTAAAGCCCAGTGTGAATAGACTGCTATCTGCATTATAATCAGTTCTGCAGTGCTATTAGACTATATAAATATACATTTTCTCACACCACTCCTGTACATGCTATGCATTTTAATGACTCATTAGAAAGGTTCTTTATGTTATCATCTTCTAATGCAGACTTTTTTTTGAAGATGTAGCCTTTTCATTTACACATTAACTCACCCTAAGGGAAATGGTAACATATTCAGCTCTCTGTATTTCAGATATACCATGAACCATTTGTTGTAGTGTCTTCTTTCACAGCAGCTGTTTTTTCATGTATGAATCAAGACACTGCCTTTCAAAAACGGGATGTATAATTGTAAAAGCACCTGGCAAAGCAGGGATACAATATATCGATGAGCTTCAGCATTACAAACACCTATTATCTACCCAGGAAGAAAGATTGACGGTAATCTAGAAGGCTAAACGGCCTTTTTTGTAATTTAAATCAGAAGTGGCCTGACTAGGCCATGGAAGGCTGCTATACCTCCTGATTTCTGCTTTTTCCAATCTGACAATCAAAAGGTAAATGCTTATGTGGTAAACAAAACCCCTTGCAGAAATGGATTGCTGTTTAATGCAATTTGTGTTTTTCTCTTCAAACATATGTTATTACGCCCTACAAATTCTAGGCTGTCCTAAAGCCTTGTAACACTGCATGACTTTTCATGCACTTAGACTTAATTTACATAATCTTAGCAAGTCAGGGGCCGTTGCAGCACACTCCTGTAACCACCCATTGTGTAGTGTGACATACCTAGTGACTCAGTCCAAGTAGTCTTCAACTCATTCTGACAAAATCTATAATCTGTTCAGGTCATAAAGGCAGACTCGATGTGCATGAGAAATGACAAGCAATGAACACACACCTGGAAGTACAATGCATATGATGTAGTGATGATGAATAAGAAACAATGGTGTTTTAGACTTTGCAAAAAGAGAACAGAGGTTCGTCTCTCTGGTGTCTTGTGTTTTACCTTCCCACAAAAGAATGGAAAAAGGAAAAAAAGGGCTGAGATTGAGGATGAACTTACTGAACTTGTACAGCTTTTTTACGGATACCTGCTCTGCCAGGAAGCACTTTATTGGCTGTCAGAAAAAGGTGGTGGACTTGTGATACTTTGTAAATGTGAAACTGCGCTGCAAAGTTGTTTAATTTGCCATGAGTTCCATTGGTGTAAATGTGCATACTCGAGAGGCGAGATCATCATCTGCAGTCATCAAGTTTGCCGTCCCTTCCGACTAGAAGTGATGTAATGTGTCATCAGCTTTAGGCATATTGTCATGGAGTCAGAGCATCTTAAAATTTACTTAATATGGTTAAAGGTCACATGAACCATAGCTCATTGTGACAAGATGTCAGTCATGGGGCACATTCAATCACAAGGAGCCAAATTAGAGTTAACAATTACCCTGACATGTATGACTATGGAAAATATGAATTAAGTTGTAATATCTGCAAAATAAAGCCATATGGACATAGACATAGATTGCATAGTCTCCACATAGACAACATGCAAAAATGGATTCAAAACTTATGTTCTGGGCCTATAACCGCCATGTGGTTCAGTCAGAGTGTTTTTCTAAGAAATGTTCCTATAAAATATCAAATTCCACTCACGAATGACTAAGTATTAATTAGTAGCAGTCTTTCACAGCAGGTGTCCACTCATCAGAACTGACCTGTCTTTAAACAAATACTTTTTACAGCTGAAATAAATAGCCCTGTGACCTCAAATATAATGCTAATCTGTACTGACCTTTTGAAGAGAGACAAAATTCAACATGTCTGGTTTATTTAAAGGGAGGGACTAATAATTAAGAAGCAGAGGTATGAAAAAATGTGACTTTATATTTTCAAAGAAGACGCTACTCCCCAGAATTGTGATGGTGAAAATTCATGGACACTGAGTAGTGTGAGAACTAACCCGTGATAGTGAGGAGGCTCTGTTAGTGCGCGAATGTTGGCTGAGCACTGAAATATTTTCTGGGATAGATGAATACATGATATGTGGATATGCAATCTGCCACCTTAAAATTCTGACCCCCATCACGCCAAATGCCCACTTTTTATGACACATAGACATTTAGGTGCTGCATGTGAAAAATGGAAAATGGCAATTTTATCATGCAAATTAAAGTTATTTTATTATTTCCACCAATTTGTACCCCCTGTTGTAGACTACTGCTGGTGCTTTAGTTAGTGAACTGCACAGAAGGCAGAATAGCATCACTTAGAGGGTAAAGCAGTGCTCTCCTGCAACATGAACAACAACAGCAGTTTATTTCTTGTATAGTCTAAAAATCACACAAAGAATGTCTCAATGGGCTTTAACAGGCCCTGTTTTTTGAACAGCACCCCCCTGCCTTGAGTCATAAGAAGACAAGAAAAAACACCCAAAACAGGCTGTTCAAATCATTCTTTATACAACTTTTAGTAGTTATTTCAAAATGCTGCTGCAAGAATTATGATAAGAAAATAAGAACACATAACTCCATTTCTTAAATCCTATATCCTATCCTATCCTATATCCTTATATCGCGCTTCGCCTTTCGCGGCTTCACTCTATTGCGGATTTTATATGTAAGCATATTTAAATATATATCGCGGATTTTTTGCTGGTTCGCGGATTTCTGAGGACAATGGGTCTTTTAATTTCTGGTACATGCTTCCTCAGTTGGTTTGCCCAGTTGATTTCATACAAGGGACGCTATTGGCAGATGGCTGAGAAGCTACCCAACTTACTTTCTCTCTCTCTTGCGCTGAGTTTCTCTGATCCTGACGTAGGGGGTGTGAGCAGGGGGGCTGTTCGCACACCTAGATGATACCGACGCTCGTCTAAAAATGCTGAAAGATTATCTTCACGTTGCTACCTTCTGTGTGCAGCTGCTTCGTGAAGCGACATGCTGCACGGTGCTTCACATACTTAAAAGCTCAAAGGGCACGTATTGATTTTTGACTTTGTTTTTCTCTGTCTCTCTCTCTCTCTCTCTCTCCCTGCTCCTGACGGAGGGGGTGTGAGCTGCCGCCTTCAACAGCTTTGTACCGGCGGTGCTTCGCATACTTAAAAGCCAAACAGCCCTATTGATTTGTTTGCTTTCCTCTCTGTTTCTGTCAGTCTGTGCTCCTGACGCGCACTCCTTTGAAGAGGAAGATATGTTTGCATTCTTTTAATTGTGAGACAGAACTGTCATCTCTGTCTTGTCATGGAGCACAGTTTAAACTTTTGAAAAAGAGACAAATGTTTGTTTGCAGTGTTTGAATAACGTTCCTGTCTCTCTACAACCTCCTGTGTTTCTGCGCAAATCTGTGACCCAAGCATGACAATATAAAAATAACCATATAAACATATGGTTTCTACTTCGCGGATTTTCTTATTTCGCGGGTGGCTCTGGAACGCAACCCCCGCGATGGATGTATAAGCCGGATTTATGTATAAGCCGATATTCTATTTTTTCATTTTCACAACTTTTTTCCTTAGATAAGCCGCGGCTTATTGACAAGAACTTAGGGTAGTTTCCTTGTAGTTCCTTGTAGCTCAGTGAAGGGGATTACTTGTGTTCTGCTTTGTGTATTTACCCCTTTTTCTGACATGCAATGCATGCCCACGTTACCTGCAAGGGGGTCTCTCTCTCTCTCTCTCTCTCTCTGAACACAGTCAATATGATGGTATCAGCAATCTCTATAATTTTCTGCTATTCACCTTTACACTCTTCAGTATCACTGGGCACTAATGGCTGTGTGATGTTCCTATTTATTCATGAAATTCTCTTCTCCTTTCTTGAAACCTCACTATTGGTCCTAAAGTGTAAACTATATGTGGTCAAAAATGCAAAGCAGGTTGTTACAAAATTACAACACACCAAACAAACTCGTCAAAATAAAATCCAAGAATCTTAGCCAAAAAATAGCAAAGCAGAGTGTCAAAAAGCAACACAATTGCAACACAAAAATCTGACTAGAATCATACCATGCTCACCTCGCATCTCAGATGGTTAGCTTGAGTCTGACAGCATGAAGTCTGATTAGATCTTCATTATTGCATACTTTAGAAGACTCCCAGATCAGACATTAACGGAGCTGTGTAAGCATTGCAGTTTTATATTGCAGGTTTATATGGGTTAATTCCAGGATTAGTGAATAAGTAAGGATTTGCTAGAATAGGCCTGTGTGGCTATTTCACACATTATCATAATAGTTTTAATATGAACATGAACAATCAAATTGCCTTTGATTGACTTTTTAATTGTACTGAAAAAGATACCATCTATCTCGGGAAACAAATGTCTAAAATGAAATGAAATTGGATGTGAAAAAAAAATATGCAGTGGTCTTTCTGCATTAAGGGCCAATGGAATGCAGCTCCAACGATTTTGTGCAAAGTGAGTAATAAGCTTCCCTTATTATTACAATGTTTACAACAACCCTCAGCTTAAGCAATTTTCTATCATATGCTTAATGTAATTTCTTATCTAGAAAAATACTGCTTTTTGCAATATGTAAAACTCTAAATGCCATTGTGCTGTTTGCGGTTGAAGGTGCTAGTCCTGTTGGCCCTGTGGTTTTCTAGTACCACCCTTGGGAAGGTGTGAGCATGTGCAAACTGAACTTTCTGGTTTAGTGATTAACTTTAAGACTCTTATTCTCTATATTAAAATGAGGATCTACTTTTTTTTTTTTTTTTTTTTAATTGTACATTTACACCTCTGGTTCATGCTTTTGCCAGTCAAAGCTATGCAGCAGAAGACAGCAAAGAAATATGAAAGTCTGGTTTTATTTAAAGGCAACCACAGTAATTAGAAAAAAAGAAGCAAACCAGCATGAAGAATGAGTTGGGGCTGAGCTGCATCTTGATCTTTACCTACCGCTGAGGAGGACTGCCCAACACTATTCAATTTATAAAAGCCAACAAGGAAGCTTAACCTGCTCTCCTTCCACTTTGTGGAAATCAAGCCAGCAGTATGACGCCCCAATTTCAAGGAAGTTAGAATTATAGTTTAGAAAGAACATTTATGCAGAAATCATTTTTTCAATTGTTTAACAGTCTTGCACTTTCCAACAGTCACTTGGCTGGAGGTTAGCACTGTTACAAGAAAAAGCCCCAAAGTCTTGTGTTCCAGTTCTATGATGTGCATGCAGTAGTCTGCATGTTAGTACTGTGTTATTGTGGTGTCTCCTTTTACAACTCGTAAGTCATTCAGTTCTACACCTGAGGTGTTGCTATTACAGTTTAAACTGTGCATAGTCCACAGAGCTTTCTGGGCTGCAGTTTGTTTGCTAGACTCCCAATTTACTTAACATTTAAATTTATATTGCTGTATTTTGTCAGATAATGGTGGTATTAAAGAGCATAAAAATGATCTGATGATAATCAAGACAGATCAGCTTTACAGTGATTCAAACAGTATGTGAAATTGCACGTTATGACAGTCATTAGCAGAAGAAGAATATATATTATTAGTTAGGTAATATAATGTTAACATCTACACATATAAAGAAAAAATCCAGACTTTAAATGGCAACAATCATCAACAGCCTTTCATATTAAAGAATGTTTTGGATGAAAATCAGAATTTTATTTCCCAAAAGTTCACTTTAGAAAATAATAATTTGAATATCTCAAATATATAAAGTTATTCTACCAAGCTTACACTAGGTGTGACAACTGATTGCCTAGGACGATGAGTTGCAATTGATTGTTCTTAAGTATACTGTTATACAAGTGCAATTCATCTTAGATTTCCTGTAAATCCATTCATTTACTAGTTTTCTTAATTGACCTTTTTCTTTGCAAAGGATATAAACCCAAACCTATAGATCAAGAAAATCTTTTATGAAACATCTCATCTCATTCTCAGGATCACTTAATGCAACCTGGGATGATGGAGCTGCTGGATCCTATCAAGCCTATGGTGGTGCAGAGGATATCTTAAAAGCCTCCTATACACACCAACACTCACACTCACATTGAAATCTGAGAATTGCCAATTTAGTTTAATGGGAATTGCAAATTAAACTAACCTTTGAGAAATTTGAGAAACATTTATGAAATATCTTATCTCATTCTCAAACTCATTTAATCCATCCTAGGATCATGAAGCTGCTTGATCCTATCAAGTCTATTGTGGTGCAGATGCCATCTTAGTAGCCACATATACACACACCAACGCTCACGTTTGGGCCAATTTGGAATCGCCAGTTAACCTAACCTTTGAGAAATATAGGAGGAAAACTGTGGTAAATGGAGGAAAGCTACTCATAAGCTGGAAAAATTTTCAAACTCCACACAGACAACAACCAACTGCAGGATTTAAAGCCAGGAGACTATAACTGTGAGGCAGCAGCACCACCCATGAGCTATTATGCTGCACCACTTATTAAACATATTTTTATTATTTTTAAAGCACCACAATAGGAAACAAGGGAGTCTGCTATTATTAATGGGATTTTCGAATACTCATAGTTTCCTTAGTAACCATATTATTTGTCACCCAACCAATTTATTCCATTGAAAAATATTGATGAAGTAGGCATATTTTCTAATCGTTCTTTTTAAATAAACAGCAGAGATACCAGCATGTGACACAGCTTCATTAGTCCGTAGAATAATAAGACAGGCCCTCTTTCATTTTACTCTATAATGGTGGGATAGTCCTGGTGTTTTTAAGGGGAATGGGAAACTGGGCAGTATGCCAACTGGCAGGAATCAGATTTCATTCAATCAGCTGTTCACTTTCATAAGCAGCTTTACAGTTCAAACTCATTGTTTAAACGCATACTTAGATCATTTGCAGTGCAGGGAAAAGCTAAAAATAAGACCTGGAAGCTGTGTATGAAGTCTCATCTGGCTCCATTTTCTTATGTATATGCAGACTGGAATACCAGCACTATCGGTTTGAATCATTTCTGCAGTATATCTGTCTTTTAGTTAGGTTTCTCTCTTTAGATTGCAGGCTAGCGAGAAATAAAGAGGTCAATGGAAACCTCACAGATATTCACCATGAGGCCTGTCTAGTTAACAACAACATTAATTTATATAGCACATTTTCATACGAATGATGTAGCTCAAAGTGCTTTACATAATGAAGAAATAGAAAAAAGACAAAATAAATAAGAAAATAGAGTTCGGGAACACTAATTAACACAGAGTAAAAGTAAGGTCCGATGGCCAGGGAGGACAGAAAAAACAAAAAAAAAAAAATCCAGACGGCTGAATAAAAGAATAAAATCTGCAGGGGTTCCAGGCCACGAGACCGCCAGCCCCCTCTAAGCATTCTACTTAACATAAATGACCTCACAATCAGTCCTCATTGTATTCAGGGTTCACATGGAAGAACTTTGCGATGGTCATGTGGACTTCCGGCCTTTAATCCGTCAATGTAGAGACATCACAGTGCTTTGATCAGGTGGTGGTGGCGCAGATCTCCACCACAGAAAACCGGAAAGAGAACAGAAGAGAAAGTCCACGTGGGGCTGTGAGAGCATTATTGGTTCCAGTTTTCAACAGAAAAAAACACAAAGAATGGATCTAACCTCCAAATGGAGGTTTAAAGCTTGATCTCCAGTGGTCTAGTTTAACAATTTTTAGATAGTGCTGAATAAATAATAAAATGTAAATTAAAATTGTTCAAATGATATACTAATAAGTAAAATATGGAAACAATATCTAGCCAAACAAGAGTGTTATCAACAAATTCTATTAAAGATGTACAAGTTAATTGGTACTTCTGAGTACTCATGTTTTTCTCCCGCATCCCTTTTAGTTAAAGTGAAGATTATAAATTGGCCTAGGATGAGTAAACCTCTGTGTGCACGTGAGTGTGGTATGTGATGGACTCATATCCCAATAGGGGCTGATTCTTGTATAGCTTGTATACAGTGTTGATGGCTCCTCAAGACTTTCTAATGACATAAGCTGGTTCAGAAAATGTATGAGAATGTATGGATGAATGTATGACATAATAATAATAATAATAATACGTTTTATATATACTGTATATATCACCTTTCACATGCTCAATTACTGTAAGAGAGATCTATTTTCATGTAACCACTTCTTAACAAGTCAGCAGTCCTTTGAAAGTTGATGCATTTGCCCCTGAGTGATGACACCTGAGAAAATCTGAAAAGGTAGATAACCATTTATTCATTTCCAATCCTACTTACACAAGCACAAGATCTTGGTGTATGGGGTCTATTCAGACTGCATCGATAACCAGGTATGAATCAGTGCTTGACAAGGAGCCAGTCATAGGGCACATAAAGAATAACCTCCAGTTCCTCAACCCAGCACAGCATCTTATTGAGGAAAACTGCTGTGCCAAGAAAAGAAAAAGGTAAAGCAACTGGAGCAGGATTCACAACCAGTTATCTGCAGCCATGAAGCAGCAGTGCTAAACGGCAAGGTTAATATGCATCTTTTTTCTTGCAAAATTATATATTACTTTTAATGATCTAAATGGAAAAGGTAAATCATCCTTGTGATGTCTGATCTATAGATTATCTAGCCTTCTTTTTACTGATAAATTGATTTTTGTTGCTTAGAAACCTAACCTTATTTGTATCCATTATAAAAGAAGTGAGAAATAAAGGGTTAACATTAATATTCTGCCTTGTTTAATATAATGCTGGTTCTTCACATCAGAAAGCACTCATTCATTTTCATGAGCCTTGACACAAACACACAGAGACACTGAGCGGTGATCACAGCTGAGCAAAACTTGAAAAGCATTAATGAATGGTAAAGAAGACAACTGAGAAAACTCGGGTCATTCGCACAGGAGAGTCCAGATGTTTATTGAGCACTGCACTGATAAATTAGCCTTTAAGTAATGCCTGATGCCCATTGGCAGAAATTAATGGACCATTTCCAGATGAAAACAATTAATTAGCATCAATATGAATAACATTCTGTTGTTTTTTTTCAACAGCAACAAAGCTGAGGCATACATTTAGTTCAGTATTCTTTCTTTTTATGTGTGTATGTGAATAAACAAACTGCTGCAGTTCCTTTGATACTTTTAAAGTTGTACATATTTTGCCTAAACTCCTATGGGGTTTTCCAGATATGTCAATAACAGGCAAGAAATGATCCCCAGAAAGACAGTTTACATTTCTATCTATCTATCTATCTATCTATCTATCTATCTATCTATCTATCTATCTATCTATCTATCTATCTATCTATCTATCTATCTATCTATCTATCTATCTATCTATCTATCTATCTATCTATCTATCTATCTCTCTGCCTGTCTACCTTCCTGTCTATCTGTCTGTCCGTCCATCCATCTATCTATAAACAATGAAATCGAGTAAACTTAAAATGAATTAGAAATTATTTCAACACTAGACCAAAGAAACCATTGATAGGTCTAGCACAACTGTCCCTCCACCACAGCAATGTTACACAGTAGGTAAGAATAAACTGAAGTTAGTGGCCTACTGTAAATGTCATACAAACTAGTCTGGAACACAGCAGGTCAGTGAACTGCATTTCACATAGGCATTCCAAGTTAACTAAAAATGGCAAAAGAAATGTATGGTAAGAAAATCTTATGATGATTGACAGGATCTTCTTGACATTTTGTCAGGTAATTAAAGTATAACTAAAAAAGAAGAAAACAGTCATCAAGGCTAAAGCATTCTTCACCATGATAAACAATACTCGGTACATTTTTCTGGATTGTAGTGTTATTGGCAGTCTCAACATCTCACCCAGCCTTTTCTGGAACTTAGATAAAAATACAGGTGTGATTGTGGACATTGGGAGGCAGCGTGAGAGACAAGGCACAATTTTACTTCAATGAAGGCAAATGATTCTTGGGTTTTAAGGTATTGGTGGAAATGTCTCTCTGATTCAGGTAAGATTTTTTTTTTGAGGGAATGAGGAATGGAGATCTTTGAATGTGGTTCTGAAGTTCTTTTTGGTCTATTTGGTCTATTGGAATTTCCATGCCCTTTTCTCCAATTTGTCCAAGAATAGGACAAATGAATTGCAAAATATATTTAATGTTCTTTTATAACATATTCAAACTCAGAAACATAGCCACCTGAAGTGTCTTTAGATAATGGCATCAATGATTAAAACTATTTATTGGAAAAATCAAGTTGCCTAGATTTCTTTGCTTGGAAGCGGAACGTATCCACACATCTTAACATTCTGCACACTTTATTGTGTTGTAGTTTTAATATTAAAAGAATGCAACTGACATTTTTGCCCATCAGTCTAAACTCACTAACCTATAATGGCGAAGCAGAGATGTTTTCAGAAAGGTATGCAAATGTATTAAAAATCCAAAACTCAAACCTCTAAAGTGTGCAGTAAGTGAAGTGGTCTCAATACTTTGTGACTCCACTTTATAGTTCAGCGCCTGACAACTTTGTGCTTCTGTTTCACTCTTTGAACAGTTAATGCTCCAAAATCTTTTTTGTTTATGGTTACACTTACCTCATGGACGGAACTAATGAACCCTTTTGGTTCAGTAATGTGGCACACACGTAATCCTTATTTGTTTATTTCTTTTTCGTTTCATGCATTAGTTCATACATATATGTAGATTTTGTGAATATTGTAATTTTGTTTTGGGAGAATAGAGTCTAGTAAAATCAGGATCCTAACATTAACTACATGTAATTTATACAGGATATGTCAGTTTTATACTATTTAATAAACAGGAAAACTCATGATGGTTATGACTAGATGTATAATTCTCTTTTCTGTATTAAGTATTTCTCAACAGTTGTCTTACTTTGATTTTCACATTTTGTTCTGAAAAATGTTATTGTAAATTAAGATTGGATTATTTGGATTTTATATGTCATTATTAATTGTGAATGACATGCTGCTATGCTTTTAGCAGATCGGTGTCATTAAACTTCCATATTCCTACAAATTAAAATGTTAACCTTTAAAATGATACAGTATCACAGGTTTTTATCACCCAGTGAGGTGTTTCTGCAGATGCAGAGTGCACTGCCTTTTTCTGGTGCAGGTGGTTTTGTGGCTTCCTCTCTATCATTTCATGGGTTACATTCTTTTAGTTGTGACCTAATTTCCTTCTTCGAAAAAAAAAAACCTGTAGAGACCACACTAACTGGATATACTATAAATTAATCCATCGAGTCTTTCATGTGAACTTTTCTTATTTTTACAAAAAATTATTTGAATGTACAATAAGTTAGTAAAATGTCTGTCACAATAGTTTCAGTCTGAACTTTAGAGAAAATCAGTATTAGATGAACTGAAACTAATACATTTCACTCTCATAGCTTCTCTTATCACCAACCAGTTCAAGTCAGGATCTCACAGTGGAAACTGACTGGCAGGCTGACACAGCGGGTTTGCCCACATAGCCTGCTCCCTCTGGGACAGAATTCAGATGTATGTCAAACATACATTTTACAATCTTAAATTGATGGAGAAATTGGTGCTTTCACTGCAAACATATTTGACTACAATGATAGTCTGAAAAGTTTAAAGGCCTTCTAGTAAAATTTGCAAACTCAAAATTGTAATGACTTGTTTTCATCTGCCAAGTTCTTTTGTCTTACAGGCTGAAGAAGGAAATTAACTGGGCATTTGGCTATCCTCCTAGCTAAAGGTAGATTCTAAAGAAGGAGAATGGAGTGCACCACGCACATTAAGGCAAGACTTTTTTGTATGATTGGCTGTGTTTACATTACAAGCGTCACTGCTCCATTTTGATTTTCTGCTCAGATTGGATTTGCTTATCTTGATGATTCACAGTCATAAGTACAAGTGACCTGTATCTAACTGTAATGTGCATGCCCCTGTCCTCGAAATGGCACACCTTTGTGAACGAGTCATCTGGGTCACCACCAACAAAAAAATAAACCACATGAATTCTGATCTGGCCATTCTCATTCATGTCACATGACCACAAATTATCCATGTATCTGATCTAGAACTCAAAACTGATTTCAAAAGATCTAATTTTTGTGTCCACAAAGCCCTCAAAAAATCAGAATTGGGTCAAATTAAGACAAAATATCCAATTTGAGTCATTTCAGCCTGGTAATGTAAACATAGACTAAGTTTCTATCTGAGGTGTTTGACTATTATTTTGAATTACTCTGTCCCTCAGTTTATTATATAAGAGTGTTTCATTTTGTGAAAAATTGTTCACAAAGGTACTTTAACCTCTAAGGATCTCTTTATATTAGTGGAATATTGGAAATGCCTAAATTATTAGTCTTGATTTACATGTACACTCCATAATACAGTGGAACCTCGGTTTGCGAGCATAATTTGTTCCAGAAACGTGCTCGTAGTCCAAAGCACTCGTATATCAAAGTGAATTTCCCCATAAGAAATAATGGAAACTCAGATGATGTGTTCCACAACGCAAAACTATTCAAATAAAAATAATTAATACAAAATATAAAGTAAAAATACATAAAACAAATTAACTTGCACTTTACCTTTGAAAAGAATCATGGCTGGTGTGAGTGAGTTTCTAAACTCTTGTGGGATTGCACCCAACGGGACGACATGCGGAAGAGCGTCCCAAAGCAATCGCAGTCTCCCAGCGCTGTAGCAGTTCTCCGTAAAAGCGAATCCGAAAAGATCGCGGACATGCTATAAGCGCCTGCCATCAATGGGTGATACAAGGAACAAGGAACATTATAAATTTGCAGGGCCCTGCCTGACTGCTGTGTCTGTGTATAAATAACCACGCTGTTGCTGTTTCAAGCTGAATAAAGCTTGTGTTGCTAAAGTACTGAGACTCAGCTTCGTGTTTTAGGGTGCAAGACGGGGACTCGCATGTTACAGCACACACACGCGTGCGCGAGCACACATACACACACACACACGAGCGCGCGCACACAGTCACAATGCTAATGCTGTAGTAAACACTATACGATCGTACGGATGTTGACTATATGAGTGAGGCACGCCGACTCAGACGGAGAATAGGAGACGATTGCCCACAATCCCGCAGTGAGAGAGAGAGAAGAACCATCAGCTCAGTTGTGATCACATGACGCTCAGCAGACAAACTACTCGTACTGCAAGACCTCGCTCGTTTATCAAGTGAAAAGTTATTAAAAAATTTTGCTCGTCTTGCAAAACACTCGTAAACCAAGCTACTCACAAACCGAGGTTCCACTGTACTTACAATATTTAATATTCACACGTCAGTCATTCTCATCACAGCAACTGCCACAGTGCGTTTGAACTCAAATGCCCTGCATCATATGCTCAGTGATGCTTTATTCTCACAGAGGGGCCTGCAACACATTAATCATGGCCGAGGCTGGCTACCTCAGCTTTAATACCTTAATAGGGGCCAGAAGTTGTGCTACACAAGATCTACACTTCTTCTGGAATGTCTATATCCTTCACCTCCCGAATTGTTACCTCTTTAAGGGCTACACGTCATACTCCCATAGCAAAGGCTAAGAGCCATTTCAGGAGCTGCACTCCTGGGCAGATGCATTAATGCCGCTTTGTTCCCTGATAGTTACCTTTGAAAGGGCTACACAAATAATCTAACAGAAGCCAGGAGAGCCTCCGCCAAGGATGCCTGTATCCCTCGGCTCCAAGAATGCTACCTTTGAATGAGATGAACAAATAATGAATCACTCAAACAAGCATAGCTTGAACCTGAATACATATGAATCAAATACAAGGCAGTTGATGTTTTAATGTAGAGTGTGGCCAGTGCTTATGAGCTGTCCCAAAGCTCAGAATAACTAAAAACCCCAGGTAAATGAAAAAAGCATTTTAGTAACAAAAACACACACAAACTGGAGTATAAACAATACTTAATCATAGAAAACAATAATTCCTAGAGCCTCCCTTAGCTTACCTAAGGATTACCAAATGGGTTCTTCCCTAGCCTGTTGAGTGGCTGATCTACTTACATATAGTTCTCCTTCCTATATTCCTCCTTGCCTCACAAACCACATTGGCCTCTCCTCTTTCAAAACAGGTGAGCCCTTGCTCTCAATTTCGAGCTCACTGTAAGGACTTAATTTCTGTGTCCATACCCTGAGCCATTTCCAGGAAAGAATAACCCATAGAACTCTTGGGGCTGTTCTTTAAGAAACTCCTTCTGCAGGCTCCACGTTACTCACATTGCTGAACATCGACCTGCATCAAAAGAGAAGTCTGCCTTGCAGAGGCCTGGTCACTGACAAACAGTATCTACAGTAGTAAGTGGGCCATTTGTAAGACAATTTAATTGAATTAGACAATTCCTGCTGTCATCTGCATTGTTGGGGGGCTTCATGTTCATGAGTTTATGTGTCATACTCTATTATTGCATCCTCAATACTTACTGTATAAATAGTTGCTTCTGGGAATTCTTACATTATTTTGAGACAACCTGTCTCCCCAGAATAGCATCTCTAATGCTCTGTAGCCAGTGCTCTTGGTGTCAAGACATCTCATAGTTTTCCTCCCATTTAGGATGGTGTAACACACACTATAATATTTATTTCATTTATTAGGAATAATATTGAACAACATGCAGTGCCTATAAAAAGTATTCTCCCAATTCAAGTCAATATTTAATAGATGCATCTTTAGCAACCATAACAGCCTTGGCTCTATGTTCATAGGTCTCTATCAGTGTTGCACATCAGGACACTTGACTTTTTCCTCCATTGGTCTTTAATGTCAAAGTGAAAACAGGTCTCTGGAAAATGATCTAAAGTGTGTAATACTCTTTCTGTTGCTTAATAACTGATTTAACTGGACTCCAAAGGATATTCAGGGACTTGGATATTTTGTTGTATCCAACCTCTGACTGATGCTTCTCAGTCACCTTTTCATGGAGTTGAGTGCTGTTTTGTCTTCATTGTGTAGATTAGACCACCATACTGAGTCACCATAAGTTGGACCTCCCAGATAAGATACTGTACATTTAGACAACAATCAATTGGAAGTCCTTGACTACTGACAGGCGATCTCCATTGGACTCATTGCATGACTTCTAAAACCAAGAGGCTGCACCAGTGACAAATTAGTCAGTCAGTCATCGTCCAACCCGTTATATCCTAACACAGGGTCACGGGGGTCTGCTGGAGCCAGTCACAGCCAGCACAGGGCACAAGGCAGGAACAAATCCTGGGCAGGGTGCCAGCCCATCATAGGGCACACACACCCACCCCAAGCACACACTAGGGACAATTTTAGGATCGCCAATGCACCCAACCTGCATGTCTTTGGACTGTGGGACGAAACCCACGCAGACACGGGGAGAACATGCAAACTCCACGCAGGGAAGACCCAGGAAGTGAACCCAGGTCTCCTAACTGCAAGGCAGCAGCTCTACCCCTGCGCCACCATGCTGCCCGTGATGAATTAGGTGTGTGTTATATTTGTAATTAATTTCAACCACTTTGCAGAGATTTGTTTTCACTTTGACATTAAAGATTATTTTTCTAATAACCAACGTGCCAAAAAAGCCAAATGAAATCCAGTGTAATTCAAAGTTGTATACCAAGAAAATGTGAAAACTTCCAAGGGTTGAATAATTTTTATAGGCACTGTAAGCAGAGTAGATGATTCCTAGCATTGATTAATATAAAATCACATGCAAAGAATAATAGCAGTTGCAGATGCTTGTTGTTAGGTTCCCAAATAAGTGTTTCATTTTTGGAAGCAATAATTTCAGGCAGCAAACACTTACTCCTTCTTGGTCCACTTTTGAGCAGACAACACAAAAATGCAACAGCACAACAGTGAAGTAATCTTCTCAGATAATCCCATTATCTTTGTCTGAATCATTTCAAAAATGGACCAGCTAACATTCCCTCCTTCAAATGTTCTCCCCTAACATCTCCCCAGAATGCCAGAATAGCTGTGATCATGTGTCTTGTTTAGGTCTAAATGTGTTGGAACAATTCAATGAAGTCAGTACTTCTTACTTCTTAACTGAACTGGACAGTAATCAGTTCTAATACATACTGATTTGCAGTTTTACCTTTGTAAGAATATGTGTACAGGATATGAAAGAAGTCACATATGTGATCTATTCCTGGCCAGGCTGCTGTCGTTCTAAGTGTGAAAGGTAAACTGTAGGTATGTGGTAGGCAAAATAACAGGATGTTATATGGTTACAAATATTACTGTCACAAATAATACTATGAACTAATGGACTCTCTTTATGTCTCATAAGACAGATGTAGGAATACATACTTAATGGTTCCATGAAAGAAAGAGAATGTGTCAACATGAGAAGTCTACAGAAGGAGAATGAAATATGAATATTTGGGGTTTGGTTCTTGAAGCAGGGGTCCCTAACTTCTGTTCTGGAGGGCAGCAGTGAACGTAGGTTTTCATTCAATTAGCCACCTGTTTTTGCTGCTAATTAACTTCTTTTGAATTAATTTTAATTGACTTGTATTTTAAGATTTGTTCCCATGAATGTCTTCATCGTTCCTCTGAATTGCATCATTTCCTTCCTTAAATGGCACCCAAATAGAAATGAAATGTGAAGTGAGTGAGCCAACAGAGGACCATCTAAGTCAGGGCCTCAAACTCCAACCAATTTTACTCCAACCAGTTGCTTAATTAGGCGACAGGTCTTGGTGTTAATTAAACCCGTTCTTAATTCCATGGCTTGTTGCTGCTCTCATTGTGCAATAGAAGACATTTCTGAAATTGTTGAGTTTCCCTTTTCTAAGAGCGCTGTTAAAATGTCCTGGGGTTCTGAGCAGATCAACATTCATTACACCTTCATCATTATTTTTTTCAAATGTTGTATGATGGACACAGTTTGCTGGTCATGTTTTAGCTCATTTTGTATCTCATTATTGTTTTCGCTGCTAATTAAGGGGTCTGAGTCTTCAAGAGCAAGTCAATTAAAATTAATTCAAAAGAGGTTAATTAACTGCAAAAACAGGTCACTAATTAAGAAAAAGTTTAGAATGAAAATCTGCAGGCACTGTGGCCCTCCAGGAACGGAGTTGGGTACCCCTGCCATACAGTTTATGTGTTGTGACAAGGACGCACAGGAGACATCAAAGGTTTGGGGCGGCCACCCATATAATATGCCCTGGCTGCAAATGGGTACATGTTTGAAAAGTTGTGTTCAGTACAAAGTCCAAGACAGAACTGATTCAGAGATGCAAAGATGGCAGCTTTAAAGGCCGAGCTCAGAAGTGACGTCATCACAGGCACTGGAAGTAATTGTTGGAGGGAATGACAGTGATCACAACAATATTTTGTCATTATTTAACTAAGTTGGAATCACCATTAATTTTACTGAATTAGCCCACAATCTAGGAGTTATCTTTGACTCTAGCATGTCATTTAAAGCACATATTCCAAACTTGTCCAAATCATGTTTCTTCCATCTTAAAAATGTTGGGAAATTAAGGCACTTTCTAAATAAACAGAATTCTGAGAAATTAATTCATAAATTTATTTCTAGTAGGATTGACTACTGCAATGCGGTGTTCACTGGATGTTCTAACTATTCTTTATGTAGCCTCCAGTTAATCCAAAATGCTGCTGCAAGAATTATTATTTGAACAAGAAAGTACGAACACATAACTCCAGTTCTTAAATCCTTACACTGGCTCCCAGTTAAGTTTAGGGCAGATTTCAAAGTCCTCCTTTTAACATATAAAGCATTAAATGGCCAAGGTCCGGCTTACTTGTCTGAACTTATCATGACTTACAAACCTGAGCGCACATTAAGACTTCAAGATGCCAGGCTGCTTATGGTTCCAAAGATTAATAAAATAACAATGGGAGGTCGAGCTTTTAGTTACAGGGCCCCTAAACTGTGGAATGGTCTGCCTGCTTCTATAAGAGATGCCCCTTCGGTCTCAGCTTTTAAATCCCGGCCGAAGACTCACTACTTCAGTTTAGCACACCCTGACTAGAGCTGCTGATTAACTGTACAGACTGCATCTCTGTTGTTAGTCATTAGCACTAAAACATAAGTAACATGATAGTTAGAATTGGATACTAACCCTCACCTCTTCTGTTTCTCTTCTTGGTACTCAAACGTGGCACTTGGTGCCACGGCCCACCTGCCAAGTTGTTTTGCCTGCCTAAGGTAAAGTCATCCCTAATGGAAAATCGCAGGAATCATGGGGTAGAGGGGTCCTTTCATTGGATTGGCTGGCCAAGCAATGCTTCAGCTGTGGAATGGCCAAATGGGGGAGGCAGCTTTATGGTTGAGGTCTTCAGGACTCTAAACAAATCCAAATCATATTATGTGATATCATCTGCTGTTAAATTCTGCTCCGTACCTGTAAAATTTTTATTTTTATACTGTATTGAAGATTTGTTCTGTTCTGTGTATTGTATTATACTGACCCCCTTCTTGTGACACCCACTGCACGCCCAACCTACCTGGAAAGGGGTATCTCTTTGAAGTGCCTTTCCCAGGGTTTCTTCCATTTTTTCCTTACAAGGGCTTTTTTGGGAGTTTTTCCTTGTCTTCTTAGAGAGTCAAGGCTGGGGGGGTGTCAAGAGGCAGGGCCTGTTAAAGCCCGTTGCAGCACTTCTTGTAAAAAAAATAAATTGTATTGTATTGTATTGATGGTGTCATGGGCGCCTGAAAGGAAAGTGACGTTGTCGTGGCTGCCAGAACCAGAAGTGATGTCATCATGGGCGCTGGAGAACCAGAAGTGTCACCATCATAGGCGCCAGAACCCCGGTGGAATTTCTTGTGAATTGTCTGCAGTGGATTGTGAGAGAAAGTCAGTGCACCTTGCCCCCCCTGGTCTGGCGTGCAATTATCACTATTCAGGCCTATTAGCTGCCTCCCATTTGCACGTGTGTGACAGTGTGTACAGAACTTTTGCCATTAGGCAAAAATCTTACAGAAATAAAGACAACTAAATGTTTTACCATTGCTTCATTTATTCCGTTCAAATCTGTCACTCACTGGTCCAGGCCACTTCAGGCCATTTCAGGTTACAGACAATGAAATCCATACACCTACTCACACCAGAGATGTTTATAGTGTAGGGAGCTGACATGATTATATGTCTGTCACGGTGGCTGAAAGGCTAAGGTGTTACTGATTCAGTCACAGCCTCTGACTCACTCTGTGCCAATAAGCAAATCGCATATAGTAAGCTACTCTTGTGCCGGTTTTAGAAATAAAAGCAGACAATTTTGGTACAGCTGCCTGCTTACTCATGATCGTGGCATAGCGCTCACTATATAAAGTGTCATATAAAAGAAAAGCTGTAGGGTTTATAAGTCTTGGAGCTGTTGAAGGAAACACATATCACCTTCAGTGGAAAATGCAACTCAGAACTGAACCTTGGACCAAGTTCTATGAGATGGCTCCATTGCAAACATGTTATTTTTTAATGGAGGTAGGACATCCTGTAGTTCTTTACTAGGAAAAGAGAAATCTGTGCCCATATTTTTAAATGTATTAGAATTAGGGATTGTGCTAAAAGTCTGGCTAGGATAAATATTTGTAGGACATGAGAAATAGTTATAAAGCAACCCACATGCACTGAGAGAGTGAGTGAATCATATTTAAGAATGAATTTACAACACCCTGAGTCGCAAAATGGCACTCATGAAGTTGTTTCCTTGGAAATCATGATGACTTTTTGTAGGTTTCTGATACTTATGCTAAGGCTTCACCAGAAACATCATAATAATGATAATATTTAAAGTAGTAGAAGAAAAAGAAAGAAAACATAATAAGGTAGGGTACTGCTCTTAGCTGCATATAGTTGTTGCCACATTGTAACAACATCAAGAATAATACAGTTTGCATCCATGACCACCTGGGTGTTAATACCGTGATATAATTTGTGTTTCACATACAGTATGTGCGCTTATCCATACTTGGAGCAATGATCTTCATATTGTCAGCCACATCAATACATGCAGGAAAACCAGAGACTTACATGAATACAGCTTTCTTTAAAATTACCTCATGTGTTGTTGGGGCTTTCAAAATTCAAGACATGGTTTGTTGTAACATACAGTACCCAAATCATCAATATTGCAAAGCTGCAATTTCCCCATAGCCAAAAACTGTAACGTTTCCAAAACTTTTATTCTGGCTGAAAGCACATGCCTTCTTCACATAGATGAACCTATCATGTGACCTATAAGATTTGTTAGAAATATTGCTCCATATCTGTGAAATCGATATCTTTTTGTCCAGCTTCTCCAAAATTATCTGCCAAATGTCTCATCCAGATTCTTCTTAAAAGTTGTCATAAGAAAATAAGAAAGATCTTAAGATAAAGATGATGAACATACCCCATGCATGTCTTGTGCTGTACTGTTGCAGTGATTATGATTAAGTAATCCACAAATAATGACTGCATATGGACACTTGTCTTATTCTTATTGGAAAGGGGCAACTGACCACTCTACACCAGCATTTAATAACTGGTCCAGACAGATGTTAAGTTGAGTTCATTTTTAAAGATGTTTAGCAAATTTCAGGTTTTCTCTGAGGGCAGACGTGAACAAAGAAAATCCTTTTTATCAAAGGAACACCACAAAAGCAAAGTCATTGATCTCATTAAAGAAGAAACTTGACAAATGTCAGTCTAAATTAACAGGAAAATGTCAGCCTGGCTGAAAGAGCTGACAGATTTTTTCTTGATGCTTCTGAACCTCCAGGTTGAGGCTTTGCTTTAGTCTCCAAATGACTTCTGGGTGTCCCTCTTATAACAGGTTCTTGCCAACTTCTCTTACAAATCTAGGCTGCTCTTAGAGTCTTCTCATAGCTTTAGGTTTTAACTGTTGACAGCTTGGCTTTTAGTACAATGTAAAATGTCTGACTAAGCCTGATTTGTTAGAGGAAAAGCAGACAAAATCTGATTTTATATCAATGCTCAGGGAGAAAAATTAGAGAAATCAATGAAGCCTTCTGTGCATCTCCAATAGGTTACAGCCAAGCACCCTGCAAAATATAATGGTATTTTGCTAAAGTTACTCTTGTCATATTAGTGGTTTTTGAGTTATACCATAACTCTGATTTATATTCATTCATTCATCCAACTATTGTGTAAATAAACATAAATCCATTTTCAGGATTGCAGAGAAATGGAGGCATTATCAGCAGCAAAGAGTGCAAGACAGGAGCAAACCCCGGATCAGACACAAAACAAAATAAACAGTTTTACAGTGAGCATTCCTTATAAAGTAAAACATACAATTGACTATAGCACCAAAGGAAGCACTAGCTGTTCACCAAGTCCCAATTACCACACTTTTTGAACTTTTGCATGCAAATGAGAATCTACCTTCTCCAGCTTTCATAACATCCTGGACTCTGTTCCTTCTGCCAGCTATCCTTTGCCCCAAACTCTCCCCCAAACTCCAGAATATAGAAACTCTTTGATGTGAGGTGTCTCTATTATTATTTCTACTTTTTTTGTTAACTGACAAAATTAATATATACTCAAAAGATATATAGATAGTGATTAATTTGTAATTTTACACTTATACAGTATATAGTCGTGTAGTTCATCCATGAGCTGGTACTTTACTTATAACAAAATAACAAGAAATTGTATAATTGATTTGACAGTTTAACATTGGATTCTTTTTAACGCACAGGGACGGCACAGAGGTGCAGTGGTTAGCATCCTGGGTTCAAATGTTATAGTCGATTGCTTTCTGTGTAAAGTCTGCACATTTCCCCACTTGTGCATGGTTTTTCCTCGCACATTCCAGGAGATGTGCATGTTAATTCAACTGGAAATTCCTAATTGACCACACATATGAAGTGTGCCCAGGAGTGGGTCTTGAGATGAACTGGCAACCCTGTAGATGTTAAGCTCCTGAGTTTTGCTCAGTGTTGCTGGGATAGACTTTGGCATCCATGACCATCATTTAGATTAAGAGGGCTTGAAAATATTATGCATTTATAGTATGAGCGTTGATTGGCACATGCAAGTAAGAATTTCACCCTAGTCTGTACACGTGATAACAATTAGCCTCTAAACCGGTATGGTTTTGTGTGAAACTAGTTTGGTATCATTATGTGTTTGTAGAATAGAGGACTGGAAATGTATGTATGCAGGGCAAAGATACTTTAAGTGTGTATAAAATTATATATAATCACATGCATGTACAAATAGGAGAGCTTAAGGGCTTTAGTAATGGAAATTCCCTGCTGCTCCATGGGTTGGTGCTGTGTGACAATGCCTCTTCACTTTCTCCCACTGTAGATGGTGAAGATTGATGGCTATACCACCTCTGACATCTCTTCCAATGTATGTCCACCTGGACCTTCCTCAAAACAACCCAAAGCTGAAAGACTGGCCTTCTTGAGTCAGTCCAGTTATGAACTCACATGTGTGAAGATGTCTCTGCAATTATTGCATATTTTCTTTTGTTTTACAATCATTCACTTATATAGGGTGTCACACACGTGAGTTTAGGAGACAGCTAAAGGGCTTAAATACAGGTAGTTCCATGCCAGACCAGGGGGTGGCGGAGTGCACTAATTTTCCCTCTCGATTTTTTACAGACCATTCTAGGGAAATCCCACCCGGCTCTGGGGCAGCCACTGACGTCACTTCTGGTTCCGGTCGGGATGACATCACTTCCGCTACTGGCCTTTAAAGCTGCCATCTTGCTACCTGGAGATCAGTTCTGTTTTAGACTCGTTTGAATGAGCATGTCTCGTGTTTTTTGATACCTTTTGCAACCGTAATCGATTAAATGGGTGGCTGCCCCAAACCTTCTCGATGGCTTTTGGTCATTTTTCTGACAGTGGCATAGTCGGCAGGACTACAAGAGAACGGGACCGGACCTGAATCATGTCCAGGTGGGAGAGTACCTGGGCCGAGCTTTCGGGTGGGGCCGAGCTTTCTCGGGTTTCGGAAAGAACCGGTGCAGACTCCGCTTCCTTTGTCTATCTCTGGGTCACCTAAATTGAATAGGGAGAGTGTCGTTGGGACACACAGACGTGGGCAGATCTCTATGGGGGATACGATGGGGACTTATTATGCTCTCTTGGAGGAGAGAGCTGTCCGTCCCACCGGGGCTAAGGTCCCAGAGGAAGGTGGACATTCCCCAGACCAGCAGGTGAAGAAAATAAAAAACTGGAGGTTTAACCCTGAACGGTCTACCCAAGAACAGCTCGACGTTCTCTGGGAAGAGGTGGCAGGCTGGTTAAGGCCCGCTGAATGTACCACCTTTCAATTAGTGAAAAAAGTGGCCTGTTTTTTATTCATAAATAGCCTGCCAGAGCATTTCACCCAGCCAGTCTGGGGAGAATTTGCAAATGTAAACGAGCTTATTGAGCTCATAGAAACATCTAGGGCAGCCTCACAATTTGAGAGGGCTGAACGGTCCTTAAGTAGAAGCCGTAGAGATTACGTCCCTCTTACACTGCCCTCTCGACATAAACCGGAGTTTGCATCGGAGTCTCCGATTCCGCGGGCGCGGTCCTCGCTCAGAGGCGAGGCGGAATGTAAGTGGAGAGAGAGGGATGGGTTGTGTGCACTTTCAAACCCCCTGGCTTTGGCTCATAAGGGTGAGGTCATAGTAAATGGCTTCAAGGTAGAGGCCTTATTTGATTCCGGCAGCAACATTTCTATTGTTGATTGCCGATATGTACTACCGCGACAGTGGTTAAAAACAAAGACCAGAATTACCTGTGTACACGGAGATGTCCGCGCCTATGACTCCGCCCGGTGTGTCATCTGCCACGGAGGAATACTCCGAAAACTCGTTGTAGCAGTACTTCCAAATCCACCGTGTGCGGTGATTCTCGGGCGGGACTGGTCTGACATTAAAAGCGGTGCAGTACTGATCTCGCCTTATTCGAAATTAGACCTAGTAACAGATGGGAATCCACCGTCTCAGGTTGTCTCCACACCGTGTACACAGCCGGTGGAGAGAGATATGGGAAACCCCGAGGAGGACGGAGAGCTTCCCGGCCCGTCGCGGACTAATACGTCATCAGTCCGCACCTCACCAGAGCGGGATGACTCTCCACCCCTTGAGGTCAGCCCGGACCCTCTCTCAGATCTGAGCTTTCAATTCAGACAAACACCGGCATCATTTAGAAGGGAGCAGTGGAATGATGATTCCCTTAAGTTTGCGAAGAATGTAGCAGTCCTCGCCAACGGCCAGTGCACCAATCAGCCCATGCCACAAGGACCCCACTTTGTGTTAGAGAATGACTTATTATATCGGGTCAGTGAACACGAGGGGGGAGTGTGGAAGTTGCTGCTAATTCCGCAAACTTTCCGGCGGCAAGTTTGTGAGTTAGCGCACGCCCATCTCCTAGGAGGCCACTTGGGCACCGAAAAAACTTTAGAGCGTATTAAGCTCCGCTTTTATTGGCCGGGAATTAATGAGGAGGTTCGCCGTTTCTGTGTTTCGTGCCCGGAATGTCAGCTGCGGCAAATTCCTAGGAGGGACCGTGCTCCTCTCGTTCCCCTTCCCTTAATTGATGTTCCCTTTGAAAGGATAGGGGTTGACATAGTGGGACCCCTGGAACCCTCGGCCCGAGGACATAAATATATACTAGTCCTCGTGGATTATACGACCCGATATCCAAAAGCTGTTCCATTGTGCTCAGCTGATTAATAAAGTATCTATCTATCTATCTATCTATCTATCTATCTATCTATCTATCTATCTATCTATCTATCTATCTATCTATCTATCTATCTATCTATCTATCTATCTATCTATCTATCTATCTATCTATCTATCTATCTATCTATCTAATTCTAAAGCAATTGCACGGGCACTAATGGAGGTCTTTGCGCGAGTTGGAATCCCTAAAGAAGTCCTTACGGACCAAGGGACGCCGTTTACCTCGGAGACGTTCAAGGAAACGGCCAAGTTACTCAAAATAAAGCACTTGAGAACCGCGGTGTATCATCCTCAAACTGATGGTTTAGTAGAGAGATTTAATCAGACTCTCAAACAGATGCTTCGCAAGGTGGTCAGTGGGGATGGGAGGAATTGGGATCAACTCCTCCCCCTCGTACTCTTTGCCTACCGGGAAGTCCCGCAAGCCTCAACGGGGTTCTCACCCTTTGAATTATTATATGGGCGACAACCCTGGGGCATATTGGACATTTTAAAGGAAGGTTGGGAAGGAGAGGCCCTTCCCACAACTAATATTTTGGAATAAATCACGCAGTTACGCGATAGATTTGAGAAAATTCGACCCATATTAAAAAGTCACATGCAAGAGGCGCAATCAGCACAGGCCCACTATTATGACCGTGGCACGACACTCCGGGAGTTCCAGCCGGGGGATCGAGTCATGGTATTGGTTCCCACCTCCCACTCTAAACTACTTGCCCTCTGGCCATACGAAGTTAAAGAGCAAAAGGGGCTCGTGGACTATTTGGTGAAACAACCCAATCGTCAACCGAGAGAGCGGATATATTATGTGAACCTACTGAAACTGTGGAAGGAAAAGGACCCTGATCCCACCTCCGGCCAGCCCCGTTCCTTTTTTGCTCAAAGTAACACCCTTAACTTCGGGTGTAATTTAAATAACCGACAGAGGCGGGAGCTAGAGACAGTTATCTTGTCCGTCCTGGAGGTGGTTGATGAAATCCCAGGAAGGACTTCTCTGATTGCCCATGACATTGTGACTGAACCCGGGGTCATAGTCCGAGAACGCCTGTACCGTCTTCCCGAGGCAAAGAAAGCGGAAGTGGAACTGGAAATCAAGCGTATGCTGGATCTAGGAGTCATAGAGGAGAGTCATAGTCCCTGGTCCAGCCCAATTGTCTTGGTTCCTAAGCCCGACGGAAGTTGGAGGTTTTGCAATGACTTCCGTTGGCTTAATCAGGTCTCACTATTTGATGCTTATCCCATGCCTCGAGTGGACGACCTCCTTGAGAGGCTTGGACAGGCAGAATACTTGACCACACTTGACATGACCAAAGGGTACTGGCAGGTTCCTTTAACGGACTCCGCAAAGGGTAAAACCGCGTTTAGCACCCCTAGTGGGCACTGGCAGTATCGTGTCCTTCCATTCGGGTTACATGGGGCTCCTGCAACTTTCCAGCATCTGGTGGACAAAGTGCTCCGCCCCCCATAACACGTATAGTGCTGCCTACCTGGATGACGTCGTCATCTATTCCAGCACCTGGAAGGAACACCTACAGCACGTTGGAGCCGTATTGCGGACACTGGGGGAAGCCGGTCTTCGCATCAACCCAAAGAAATGTTTCTTTGGATTGGAGGAAGCCAAGTATTTGGGCTACCTGGTGGGTCGTGGTATGGTGAAGCCGCAGTAATCTAAAATAAAAGCCATTTTGACATGGCCCCGTTAGCGAACCAAGTGGCAGGTCCAGGCATTTCTCGGATTAGCGGGGTATTACCGCTGGTTTGTACCACGTTTTTCGGAGAGAGCCATGCCCTTGACTAATTTAACAAGGAAGAGGGCTCCTAACACTGTGGTATGGACTGATATGACTGAGGCAGCCTTCAGTGACTTAAAAAGGGCCCTGACATCGGCACCCATTTTAAAGGCACCTGATTTTTCACGGCCTTTTATCCTCCAGACGGACGCTTCGGACACAGGCCTAGGGGCAGTGCTGAGCCAAAGTGTCGATGGTACTGAACACCCCATCATGTTTCTGAGCCGGAAACTGTTGGATCGGGAGACTAGATACGCGGCAGTGGAGAGGGAGGCTCTTGCGATTAAGTGGGCGATCACACAGTTGAGGTACTACCTCTTGGGTCGGGAGTTTGCATTAGTCACGGACCATGCCCCTTTACAGTGGATGGCCCTGCACAAGGAGTCTAACCCACGAGTCACGAGGTGGTTCCTCGATCTGCAACATTATAAGTTTTCGCTCATTCATCGAAAGGGTTCTCTACACGCCAATGCCGATGCTCTCTCCCGCTTTCACGACCTCTCGGTGCAGGACGCCCGACCCGACGGGTCTGGGCTAAGGGGGGGGGGGCCCTGTCACACATGTGTGTTTAGGAGACAGCTAAAGGGCTTAAATACAGGTAGTTCCATGCCAGACCAGGGGGTGGCGGAGTGCACTAATTTTCCCTCTCGATCTTTTACAGACCATTCTAGGGAAATCCCACCCGGCTCTGGGGCAGCCACTGATGTCACTTCTGGTTCCGGTCGGGATGACATCACTTCCGCTACTGGCCTTTAAAGCTGCCATCTTGCTACATGGAGATCAGTTCTGTTTTGGACTCGGTTGAATGAGCATGTCTCTGTTTTTTGATACCTTTTGCAGCCGTAATCGATTAAATGGGTGGCTGCCCCAAACCTTCTCGATGTCTTTTGGTCGTTTTTCTGACAAGGGTTACCAGTCTGGTACCCCAACTCTTTATTGTAGTCTTTTCATATGTATGTATATATACACAGTCATATGAAAAAGTTTGGGAACCCCTCTTAATTCTTTGGATTTTTGTTTATCATTGGCTGAGTTTTCAAAGTAGCAACTTCCTTTTAATATATGACATGCCTTATGGAAACAGTAGTATTTCAGCAGTGACATTAGGTTTATTGGATTAACAGAAAATATGCAATATGCATCATAACAAAATTAGACAGGTGCATAAATTTGGGCACCCCAACAGAGATATTACATCAATACTTAGTTGATGCCTCCTTTTGCAAATATAACAGCCTCTAGACACCTCCTATAGCCTTTGATGAGTGTCTGGATTCTGGATGGAGGTATTTTTGACCATTCTTCCATACAAAATTTGATGGCTGCCAAGCATGAACAGCCTGCTTTAAATCATCCATTAGATTTTTGATGATATTCAAGTCAGGGGACTGTGACAGTCATTTCAGAACATTGTACTTCTCCCTCTGCATGAATCCCTTTGTAGATTTCGAACTGTGTTTTGGGTCATTGTCTTGTTGGAAAATCTATCCCCTGCGTAACTTCAACTCTTCAACTTAGTGACTGATGCTTGAACATTATCCTGAAGAATTTGTTGATAATTGATTGAATTCATCCGACCCTCGGCTTTAACAAGGGCCCCAGTCCCTGAACTAGCCACACAGCCCCACAGCATAATGGAACCTCCACCAAATTTGACATTAGGTAGCAGGTGTTTTTTTTTGGAATGCGATGTTCTTCTTCCGCCATGCAAAGCACTTTTTGTTATGACCAAATAACTCAATTTTTGCCTCATCAGTCCAAAGCACTTTGTTCCAAAATGAATCTGGCTTGTCTAAATGAGCATTTGCATACAACAAGCGACTCTGTTTGTGGCGTGAGTGCTGAAAGGGCTTCTTTCTCATCACCCTGTCATACAGATGTTCTTTGTGCAAAGTGCGCTGAATTGTAGAACAATGTACCGATACACCATCCGCAGCAAGATGTTCTTGCAGGCCTTTGGAGGTGATCTGTGGGTTGTCTGTAACCATTCTCACAATCCTGCCCATATGCCGTTCCTGTATTTTTTTGGCCTGCCAGACCTGCTGGGTTTAACAGCAACTGTGCCTGTGGCCTTCCATTTCCTGATTACATTCCTTACAGTTAAAACTGACAGTTTAAACCTCTGAGATAGCTTTTTGTAGCCTTCTTCTAAACCATGATACTGAGCAATCTTTGTTTTCAGATCTTTTGAGAGTTGCTTTGAGGATCCCATGCTGTCACTCTTCAGAGGAGAGTCAAAGGGAAGCACAACTTAAATACTTTTTCTCATGATTGAACACACCTGTCTATGAAGTTCAAGGCTTAACAAGCTAATCCAACCAGTTTGGTGTTGCAGGTAGTCAGTATTGAGCAGTTACATGCATTCAAATCAGCAATATCACAAGGGTACCCATATTTTTGCACAGTCAGTTTTTCACATTTGATTTAATTTCATACAACTAAATACTGCTTCACTAAAACTCTTTGTTTGGAAAACTCCCCAGTACTGAGGTGTTCCTAGGAAATGAAAGACATACCACTGTTATCTTTTTTGTTTAAGGGAGAGTAAATTATTACGCAGGCTGACAGGGGTTCCCAAACTTTTTAATATGACTGTATATATCTGTATATATATAAAATCCAACATCTGTCTGTATGTAAGTCTGTCTGCTTTTTATGAGAGAACTACTTAACAGATTTAGATCAGGTTTTTTTCTATAATTTGCTTGAACATACCGGTTGATATTGCGACTTCTGTCATCACGCTAAGTGTTATAGTTTGCTTGCGGTACCAATTTAATTGAGTGAATCGGAGAGAGACGCAATGGGGCGAGGGGTGGGGAGCAGGACCAGGACCCTCCTCACTCACGCGCCAGCCTCGGGGAGTACCTTACTTCCACAAAGCTAGTGAATGAGAGAACTACTTAATGGATTTAGATCGTTTTTTTGTCTAGAATTTGCTTGAACATTCCAGTTGATTTTGTGACCTCTCTCATCGAGCTAATAATCATAGTTTGCTTACAGATGCGATATATTTGCGCTAATCCAAGACTGAGGCTGCGGGCCGAGGGGAGAGGGAAGCATGACATCAGAAGTGGGGAGTCGGTCTACCGCTGTGTTTAGGAGTGTACCTTGCCTCTGCTTAGCTAGCGATACCTTTTTTGTTTATTGATTTTTAAAGTTTGTTCTGTTTCACTAGTATGTGGGAGGAGCCGTGGGGAACAGCTGGCTTATATAAATATATATATATTTATAAAGTATTGGATAATAATCAGATTGCCCAATTGCTTTCTTCTTTTATTTTTTGTAATGACGTCTTTGAAATTCTGAGGCTATGAAAATGGTACATTATGTGACTGATGTGACTGTAAAGAATCATCCACTTAAAAAGACATGATTGCATCTACACAGTAATTCATCTGGTTCTCAGATCCAAAGAACAAATAGTTTACTAGCCCTAGGATATGCAAATAAACAGTACTCATTTGCACATCCCTTGGATGCAATATTAAAATAACAAGTGTTGTATGATTAGCACTATTAAAGGAAACCATTTCAATGCAAGGATTTATTTAATTTTCCTCTGCAGATAATTTGCGTGGAACTAAATTTTATAGATCTTAGTTCATTTGAAGATTTTTTTTTTTTGGTATCAGACTTCATTGTGTGATATGTACTTAGTTAAAAATCTGAATGCATTTAAGGATGAAGGGAACTTTTCCAAAACAGAAACACAGAATACAACATAAATGTAACAGCAGACCAATTCACAGCCCCAACAAACTGGATATGATTTCAGTGTCACAAAGTTGGACATATGAATTTATTGCAAGATATCTCTTTGTTTCAAAACGATATTTTCCATATTATATTTGAAATTAGTGCAGAGTGTGCTGGAACTGCACTTAATGTCAATAAATTAAATTTAGTTGAATAAAAATCTCCAATCTGCTTGATTCAATTTAGGGTCACAAGGACTGGAGTCCATTCTAGTAGGATCAGCATAAGATCGGAGCCAAGGCAGGATGGGATGGCAGTTCATCAAAGGGCCTACTCAGGAACACAGCAGAAGTCACACTTACTGTAATCAGAATGGTCATCCTAACATACACATCTCTGGTGATGTGGAAGGTAAACCACAGCACCAGGTGAAAACCCACAAAGAAACAGGGAGAATGTGCAGAATTAACACAGACCATAATTAGGCATGAAACTCAAACCCAAGATACTGGATCCATAAGAAACCAGTGATAACTACTCAGTTTTCAAATTTGGTGTTCCTTACTTCATTATACTGTAGCAGTGAACTGGAATCTATCATGAGAACATGGTGTACAAGGAAGAAGCCAGCCATAAACAGAATGCCAGTCCATTTCTGGTGTTATATTTCAACCCGCCATGCCACTGTAACCTCTAAACTTTAAGGGTTTTTCATTAAAGGCTGTAAATAATGTGATGTTAATATGGTTTGCACATTTTTATTAATCACAGTAACAATTAAGTAGTAATATTAAAATACAGTGTAATCATTTAAGACATCTTAAGGGTGAATTTTAAATTAATGTTGGCACATCTTTAGCCAAAATCACTTTTTTCGCTTCTTTTGTTTACAACCTTCAGCTTAGTTTAAAGAAATGTTTTAAAGAAATGTTTTGGTCAAAATGATTTAAGCATATTAAACATTTCATCTTTAATTTCAGTGTATTACATGTGCAAATAAGTTGTTTGGCGCTTATAAAAATAAGTGCTCATACATTTTATCTTCTTATGCACTGAAAACTGTTAATATCCTTTACATGACTAAAATATATTGTTTTAGGATATAAATGGTCACAATTAATTAAAGTCAAATTCACCTTAACAAAAGGACATGTGTCTGTGTGTGTGTCTGTGTTTTTGTGTGTCCGTGCAGTTGCTAGGTCTCTGTTATATGCTGTTTGGTATGGAATTCGTAAAAGCACTGCTAATGTTTGTGATGTGCCATCTGTTGGAATGGAGAATGCAATGCATTTAATTACTACATGTATTTCAAAATACATTCCAATAGATGGCACACTGCAAATGTTAATGTTGAATATGCTGAGGTCTTCGTTGATTACTTAGATTTTAACCCTTCTTAGACAGGTAGCACAGGTAGTTTATTCTTAAAATAGCAGAGATAATGGGCAGCACAGTGGCACAGTATTGGTGCCTCATTGATCCAGTCTTTTGAGTTTCATTCCCAGTCATTGACTGGGAATTGTTGAGATTGCCTTTATTTTTGTGTGTGCAGTGGTAATGATACTGCCTCACAACAAGGAGACCAGGGTTCATAATCCAGGTGCTTCCTGCATGAAGCATGTTACCTGGGTGCTCTGGTTTCCAAAGACATGCAGTTTGGCTGGACTGCCATTGGCCCTAATGTGTGTGTGTGTGTGTGTGTGTGCGTGCGTGTGCGTGTATGTGTGTGTGAGTGTGAGTGTTCACTCAGTGATGGACTGGTGCTCTCCCCAGAGATTATTCCTGCCCTAAGACTGATGCATGGTGGGATAAGCTCCAGCTTCCCCGCAATGCTGCCCTGGATAAGTGGGATAAGAAAAGGGATGGATGGATGACCAGACAACCGTCCCCCCCCCCCCCCCCCCCCCCCCCTAAATTATAGTCCTACCTGTCTCAACAGGGGAAGGAGTTGAAATAAGTGAGTAGCATCTCCATAAATAAGCAACACAACATCATAAAAAGATAAAATGAACTCCAGTATGAATTATGTGTTTATAAACTGGCTCCACTATCCAGGGATGTGTCATGTGTCACATATGAGCTTTGGAATGATAGCATCATGGTCATGTCTGAATTTAGGGGTTTTCATGTTTTTCTAAGAGAAACATTTCTCAGTTCTATCTATTTATTTGTTTATTTTGTTTTAGATTTCTGTGTGCCCTACAGGCTGCCCTTCGGCGTGATGATATGACACGCTTGCCGATAATTTTAGCATTATGCTGTAGTCATGCTGCTATTGATATGAAAATTATCCCCAGGAGCACCAAAATATTTTACACCCCAGTGTTCTGTTCTGAGAGGCAGCATTGTTTGTGAAACAGAAACAATCAAAGTTACATTATTCATATCGATTTCACATTCAAAAAGGCTTCTGTTGCTTGAATATTCAATAAATATTAAGCAACAAAACCAGGATATACATTTTAATATATGTATAAAATCTAAATAAAATCTTTATTAAATTATGTTCTTATTTTAATGCACTATATACCATAAGAGATTTAAATTATATATATATTTATATACTGTATATATTGTAGATGCCACAGGCATCCCGGCCAGAAGAAAACCCGGAAGGAAGGACCGGAAAGGGTGGACGGACAGCCCATCAAAAAGATAAGATATCGTTGGTAGTTTGTTATTCCCCCAGCACACTAGATGGCAGCAGACGTGGTAATCGGTGCCCCGTGGGAAGTCAGCAGGGCATGCTGGAAAAAGTAGTCCTGAAGGGCAGCTCTGCTGGGGTCACGGGGTGCCGTAAGAGGCACTGCAGGGAAACAAGCGACCTACTGTGATGAGGGACTTCCGTGTGACCTGGAAGTACTTTGATCAGGAAACCGGAAGTACTTCCTAGTCTTGAATAAAAGGGACCGCACTCCCTTATCCAGGCCATTCGGAGCTGGGAAGTAGAGAGGCAACCCTTGACTGGAGGAGGGCAGTGCAATGGTGAGAAAGAGAGAGTTATTGGGAAGAGAGAAAACCTGTGCTTTGTGCTTTTGTACCATGTTGGAGGTGCTTGTTGTTAATAAACAACCTTTATTTGAACCAGGGACTGTGATTTTGTGTTTGTGTCGGGGTTTGGGCTTGCTGACGCACCGGGTATCCATCACAATATATATATATTCATAGCATTCATAGTCTGAATCACATAACATTCTATGATCTGTTTCTCGCAACTGAGTGGGCACGGCGGATGTTTGCCGACTTGCAGACCAACCACATGCGTTACCTGGTAGGTAACCACCCATACAATCAGATTGTGATTCAGACTACGAATGCTATGAATGTAATTACTCCGATCTCCAGGCTGTCAGATAAACGAACCACACGCTGTGGCGCAACGTAAAGGGGCTTTGCTGCTGATGTCCGAGGTTCGATCCCCGCGATGGGATGCAATGGAGTGTGTACGCATGATGAACTCAAATAAGGGCGAAACACGTGTTGTGTACTCTTTGCATTATTTGACAGTAAACTATGCAACATATATATATATATATATATATATACAGTATATATATACAATGTCAGTCAGTCTGTCAGTCATTTTCTAACCTGCTAAATCCTAACTACAGGGTCACGGGGGTCTGCTGGAGCCAATCCCAGCCAACACAGGGCGCAAGGCAGGAACAAATCCCGGGCAGGGTGCCAGCCCACTGCAGGGCTATATACAATGTGCCCTCCATAATGTTTGGGACAAAGACACATTTTTCTTTGATTTACCCCTCTGCTCCACAGTTTAAAATTACAAATCGTACAATTAAGACATGATTAAATTGCACATTGCAGACTTTCATTTAAGGATATTTGCATACATTTCATTCACACCATGTAGAAATTACAACATTTTTTTATGCACAATTCCCCCATTTTATGGCAGCCTAATGGTGTCACAGGTGTTTGTGATTCCTCAGGTGTGTTTCAATACTTCATTAGATCTGCCATAAGATACCTGGGTTTGCTACTACCCTTTGGAGTCTGTAGTTGCCATTGTTCTACTTGAGGACAAGAGCTGTGCCAATGAAAGTCAAAGAAGCAATTATGAGGCTGAAAAACAAGAACAAAAACCTTTACAGACATCGGGAAAACCTTAGCATTAACAAAATGAACTGCCTGGAATATCATTAAGAATGCATTGTTGAGGAAAGTAATCGCTGACGGATTTCTATCCAAGGAAGATCTCTATTGCTGATGAAAGAATAATCCATACTATGTTAAAGGAAAAGATCAAAACGCCTTTCCAACAGATCAGATGCAGTCTTCAGAAGGCAGATATGTGTGTGTCAGAGAGACAGACAATACAAAGATGAATCTGATCAGAGTGATGGCAAGAGGAAAGTGCGGAGGCAAAAAGAAACTGTCCAAGGTCCAAAGCAGACCATTTCATCTGTTAAACATGGTGGTGGAGGTGTTATGGCTTTGGCATGTATGGTTGCCACAGGTATTGGCTCACGTTTCTTCATTGCAGTGGCACAATGAATTCTGATGTGTATAGAAACATCTCATCTTCTCAAGTTCCAGTAAATGCCTCCAAACTCACTGGACAGCACTTCATCCTACAACAACATACTGCTGAGGCAACACAGGAGTTTTTCAAAGCTAAAAAATGGACAATTCTTGAATGACTGACCCAGTCACCTGACTTAAATCTAATTGAGAAGGCCTTCCATATGTTGAAGAGAAAACTTAAGGGGACAAGTCCCCCGAAACAAGCAGGAGCTGAAGATGGCTGCATTAGAGGGTTGGCAGAGCTTCACGAGAGAAGATACTCAGCACCTGGCGATGTTCATGAATCGCAGACTTCAAACAGTCATTACAATATACGACAAAGTACTAAATATGACTGCTGTAATATACTTGCTATTGCTGTGAACCAAACATTATGGTGCCCTGAAATGGGGGGACCATGCAGAAAAGGTGTTGTCATGTCTACATAGTGTGAGCGAAATGTATGCAAATAGACTTAAATTAAAGTCTCCAATGTGCATTTTAATCACATCTGAATTGTTTGATTTGTAATTTTAAACTGTGGAGCAGAGGGGTAAATCAAAGAAAAATGTGTCTTTGTCCCAAACATTATGGAGGGCACATTGTATATATTTTTTATGTGTATATATGTGAGAACTACTGTTTGTAAATTAAACAGGCACAAGGAAGGCAAGAAATATTAGTCTGGAACTTCATTCATTTATTTATGCCATATTTTGCTGCCAAAAGTTGTAGTTTTGCAAGCTGGCTCCAGTCTGAATGGACTCATTAGGTATTTTTGATCATTTCTTGAAATAATTATTCACTAGTATATTCACAAATTATTAAAGTTTAGGATGCAGATTTGTAAACTGAAGACACATGAGTGTTGCTCATTTTTTCAGCAGCAGACACTTGTTCATCTGAGACTTTAGATGTAAACCATTCTTCTCCAACATGCCATACGATAACATTTTCACTAAATGAAAAAGCTCTGAGCAGCCTTAAATCAGTGCAGTTAGTTGCAACCTGGTGTATTTCAATGCCATTTAGGGAAAACATGTTGGCTCTCATCTGACTACTCGATGTTCATGTAATCATTGCTAAGGTTGCATGACTCTGCCGTAATTCCTGTTTTTGCTAAGTGTCTTTCAGAAGAGGAAGTTGTGAACTCTAATTTTAACCTCAACACAAGAGGCTTGCAGAGCTCTAGATGATGAACAGTGATTCTTTGGGACTTAATAGAATTTAACACTTTGCTCTCGGAGACATTTTGGAAGAACAACTTTTACTGTGACTATTGGGTAGTACTTCTGCGTCACAGATCTAGTGCTGTGGGTTAGAATGCCTCCTCCAGACATTGTCCCAGTGGAGTTTGGATCTTCCAGTGGCGGGCCGTCAGGGCCTGCAAGGCCCTCTCTGCTGGCCTAAAAAAATACCTGAATCACAAACTGATGTTAATTATATTTTGTCCATGAATACTTATTAAATAATTCCAAATAGTCTGTCCGCTTCCTTTCATAGCTTTTCCGATGGTTGTGCTGCTTCCAGACATGTATTTTCGTATTAAAGCATTTAACCAATCACATTTCAGCCATCATTTGTTGCCAGGCAGAGTCAAAGTCAAAGAAGTCTGCCAGGAGGCCTTCACAATCCGTTCTGAAGGCCCTCTAACACAAAATAAATGTCGATTAAACTGTTGCTTCAACCAATCAGATTTTGAGTTGGTTTCACTAGGGCCCTCTAGCAGGCGTACGGCAACGTCACCGTATTCAGACCCACTGATTGGATAGGATGGTGTAATATAAAAATCTGAATTAGAGCATCATGGGGCAGCTGTGCACATTGGTATGTTTGGTGGTGAGCATTCCCGTGTCTACTGCTTCTGTCGAGCGGACATTTTCAGCCCTAAAGCGAATTAAAACTTATGCCAGAAATACGACAGGGCAGGTTTGACTTTCAGCATTAGCTTCGATGGCGATAGAAAGGGACTTCGTGATGGAACTGAAGCGCATGGATAATCTGTACGACAGAGTAATTGAACTGCTTTTGAGGAAAGAGAGGAGGATGGATTTTGTTTACAAATAATCCAAATTTTTGGTGAGTAAAATGTTGCGATTTTCCTAAATAATATTGCAAGTTTATGAGTTATTATTGATGTTTTTTATGTGTGTCGTGGCTATAGCTGCAGTAGAAAGGAACTTGTTCACCCCTGGTTTGTCTATTCAATAAAGGCATTTATTGTGGCTACAGGAGTTATCTGTCTGCGATGCAAAGGCTCTTTATGCTGTATTTCTGCATATTAAGATGGTTTTTATAACCATAAATTAGTTTTTGAGGGGCGGGTTGATTGAGACGGAGCATTACTGAAGGCCTGGTTGTGAAATGCACGGTCCGCCACTGGGATCTTCTCTCCATGTCTGTAAGTGTTTTCCTCTGTGTACTCCAGTTTTGCTTCCTCATCTACAAACACATGCAGAATTGGGGAATTTGTGATTCCAAATGGCATTAAGATGAAGTGTGGGTGTGTGTCTCGAGTGGACCCTGCGATGGACTTGTACCCTTGTGTAGGACTGTTTCCTTCCTGACACCCACGCACAGAGTCATCCTCCTGTCTCTGAAAAGGACTGAGTTTGACTATGTTATTTTATGACTTCCTAAGGGGAGATCCACTAGCATTCCAAGCGTTTTACATTATGATGCAATACTGTGAATCTTGAAGTCTCCAGAAATTTAAAGATGAATTTGTAACAATCTGCGACTAACAGACAGCAACGTTTTTTAATCCCCTGAGGTTTTTTGAGATTTCCATGATGTGTTTCTTGAATACTTGTGATGACAATTCACTCTGACAGGGAGAACCACAGATAATTGGATTACTATTAGATAGAGATAGATTAAATCACATCTGATTTTTAACTAATGTGTTCAAACAGCTGACCCTCATTACACCTTTAATAGGGAAAGCGCCCATTTGGTTAGACAATAACTCTTTCACTCTTGACTATTTTCTACACAAAGTTATGAAGGAAGCACCATTTATTGCCATTTACTTTTATTGTCATAAAAATACAGTTACTCACAAAAGAATCTGATCAAATTTATTGTGGTGTATTTATAAACGTTTTAGCTCTACTGTATATTCATGATAGCCACCATAAACTTTATCAATTCACCCATTTCCTAAAACCCAATTTTTCATTATATTGTTGCAGGGACTTGGAGCCTAACTAGACATTTTTGGGCACAAGGCAAGAACTAAACCTTGATATGATACCTGATAATTAGCCCTATTCATACTTAAGCATTGTGGACAGGTAAACTCTCTTTTAGTTATCCGAAACATTGTTAGAATTGCAAGTCAGCTGTGCTCACTCTCCCATATTAGCTGAAGGACTTCTTTGCTCATTTTGAGCCTCACCATACAGAGGTGGTGGGTGTCACAATGTTTCCAGTTCTACAGGCAAGTGGAGCAGTCCTGAAAGTGACAGAGGTCGGTGTGTGCTGTCAAAAACTCGACACAGAGTCATAGAAAGGTTTGGGGCAGCCACCCATATAATTGGTTTCCTGGCTACAAAAGTCGTTTAAATGAATACGGCACTGATGTGCACATAATCATGTCCAAAACAGAACTGGTGCAGGCTTTTAAAGGGAAAGACAGGAAGTGAGATCATAGGGGTCGGGCTCATGAAGGTCTTCAGCCATTGGTTCTAGCCCGGACGTGACATCACAGGGGCCGGAGCCGGCAAGGTCTCCTTCCATATGCTCGGTCCCAGAAGTGACGTCAAGAGAGCCAGGTGGAATCTCCCTGGAATGGTCTACAGGAAAGGGAGAAAAAGAGTCAGTGCACTCTGCCACATCCCTGTATGCCTCGGAACTGCCCTTACTCAAGCCCTTTAGCTGCCTCCCATGTGCACGTGTGTGACAGTGCATAACTTTTAAATGGGTTAAACCCTACAAAGCTGCCGGCCCAGATGGTATCCCCTCCTGCATCCTGAAGGCATGAGCCACCCAGCTGTCACGGGACACCTTCAACTTGTCCCTGTCTTAATGTATGGTGCCACAGTGTTTTAAAAAAACACAATTGTGCCTATGCCAAAGAAATCTGTTATTTGCCTGAATGACTATAGGTCTATTGTGTTAAGCCTTTGCGGTCATGAAGTGTCTGGAGGAACTGGTCATAATCCATATTAACCACAATATCCCTGCTACACTGGATCCACTACAGTGTGCATACCAGAGTAACACATCTCTGGATGATGCCATCTCCTTCACCCTGCACACTTCTCGGGGACATCTGAAAATGTGAGGATGCTGTTCATTGACTATAGCTCGGCCTTCAACATCATTATGCCCTCCAGCCTGGTACTAACACTCAGAGACCTTGGTCTGAGCAGCTCCATCTGTAGCTGGGTGTTTGACTTCCTGACAAACAGCCTCAGTCAGTGAGGACTGGCAACAAGAACTCCTCCACACTATTCACCAACATCAGTGTTCCACAAGGCTCCTGCCTCAGCACACGGTTATACAGAGTATTCACCTGTGACAGAGTAGCACAGCATGAGCATCATCAAGTCCATCACTGCGATTGACCTCATCAGTGACAATGATGAAGCTGCATTCAGGAGGGAAATAAAAGACCTGACTGTATGTTATCATGACAACAATCTCTCCCCGAATGTCAACAAAACAAAGAAAATCATTGTTGACTTCAGAGGCAGCCATTCCACATCAACATCTCCCCTGACCTTTGGGGTAGCTAGGGGCAGGTGGAGGGGGCGGTCCGCCCCGGGCAGCACATTTTTGGGGGTGGCATTATTGACCAAAAGGCTCAGTACAATTCGTGTGTAAGGGTTCGGAAAAATATCACGTATGAATGAAAAAAGTAAAATTCTCAGATTTTTATCCACAAATGCTTCAAAAATAATTTTCAGACTGTCCTACTGAGACAGCATCAGACACAGCAGTTGAAAATTTATGAGGTAATAAAAATAAACAAACATTACACCGATAATAATTTCTAGGAAGATAAACAATTAATTTACAATTTATAATTTCGTTTTCTTATCAGTCCGAATGCGTTCTTGATATACGCAGAAAACATCCCCACCTATCACTTGTACACTACACTGGTTCTGGCTTTCGCAGCGTAATTATATTAAACTAATAATTAGAACACAGCTTATCAGTGTGTCTATACTATATTCTTGTCTAGTTGATGCTTATAAATAATTATATGTAAAAATTATTGGTGTTTCTCTATATATGAATAAATCTATGCAAAATGTATCTTAATTTTTCTCTATACGTCATTTTAATTTTCTATTTAAATAGGTTAATATATTCAGATATGTTGGAGGGTAGAAAATTGAAGCACCGCCCCGCCCCGAGCGGCACGAAGTCGAGCTACGCCACTGCCCCTGACCTGACAGTTAGCAGCTTCAGGCTCTTGGGGGTGTACATCACCAACTGCCTTTAATAGTCTGTCAAAACCAACTGCATACCATACTGCATATTACATTTTTTTTTTCTGAGGAGGCTAAAAAGCTTTGCGGTGAGAAAAAAAAAGAACTTTTACTGCTACACTACTGGAAGAATCCTGACCAGATGCATCACGGTATGGTTTGGTAACCAAACTTGGCAGGACTGCAAACTTCTCCAAAGGACTATCCTCACAGCTTCTAAAATAATTGGGGCTGACCTTCCACAGCTTCATACCATCTACTCATCCAGATATCCGAGGAGATCTAAATTCATCATCTCTGATGACAGCCACCTAGATCATCCATTGTTTTTACTTCTGCCTTCTGGAAAGTGTCACCAGAGTCTCACTACTTGCTCTACCTGCTTCAGGAACAGCTTCTTCCCCTAGGCCATAAGACCACTGGACTCCCAGTAACCTGATCCTGCCAGCAATGCACTGTGTACTGTACCCACCTGCTGGTTTATGTGAAACTGCACTGTGTATTATTTTTTCTTACTCTTATTTATTTAATATTTTTTTGCTACTTTAATATATTTAATCTGTTTATTTATACATCACTACAACTGTGGCATAAGGATTTCACTATGCTCTTGCAGTGTATGTGACAATAAAGATCCCTAATTTCTAATCTGGCAGTGGGCAGAGGTACACATGTCTCCTTACAATACCCCAATATCCAAACTTCATGATAAACTAAAAATCCCTTATAAAGAAAACATCTTATCTTTTTTCCTGTATCTTATCAGTTGGAAACCTCAACAAAAGTCACAGAAAACAACTTCTGATTTGGGATTAGGCCGTATACTTGGTGTTAAAGGCATTGTTCTCTATATGCAGTTGTTTAAGAGAGAGATAATCAATGCCAAGAAATCACACATTTGATTGAATGAATTCTCTACCACAAAAGATCACACAGAAATGGTAATGCTTGCTGACTGTTCAGATGTAGATTTAGGCAGAAGTAGTAGCACAATTATATTAATCAAAACAGAATATAACGAATGGTCTCTAGCAGCTGAATCACTAGAAATACTACAATCACCATATTTATCATAAATGTGAGGAACGTCCAATGAAAGTCACACTCGCAGTATAAAAAAATGCTTGAATGTATTACTCGGGTGTGAATTTGTGAGCGGCTTTACCTTCAATGAATGGGTTGAGAACAGCGGGGTAGGTAAAAGGACATTTTTCTTCTGGTGTCTCCGGGACACAGATACCTAAATTTGGCCCTGCTGTTAGCCATTAATTTCTCTTTTTTTCTTTTGACAGTGCCAACAAAGCATTACTGGTGAAACTCCAGGGATACTGAAAATTGCTTTAATGAATACTTCACCGTAAGGTATTAATTTTCTACTCTTGGCCTATTTGCCTAAAGCTACAGAACTGCCAGGGAACCCTTCACACATTCAGTCGCCTTTTCAGTATTTGCTGAACATTACCAGCAGAAAGTAGAAATGCAAAAGATTATATTTAACTTAATCAAATCTGCAGCCAAGCAGAGGGGCTTCACGTGAAACAATCTATTTTAAAGAATGTTTTTTAACCTCTTATCTATCTTTATTATCTGCAGTCTACGCAAGGTCAGCCACTTAGAATAATAATATAATCTGCCACATTTCATAAACTAAATTGACAGATATGCACTTCAAAATACTTATGACACAATTACTCATAATATTGCATCGACAGTATATTATGTATAATTACAAGGAAATTACATACCAGAAATTGTGTCTACATCTATAATTACAAGGATAACAGGAATTACAATGGAATTTCAAGCGTAAAAAAAATGACAACACAGCAGTCGTTTCTATTCTTCCATTCCACCCCCCCCCAACCAGCACTTCACAGTAAAAAATTCAGCTTCACTCATGACTTTAGTGATTGTAAGCCTTAAATGCTTTTTGGTGGTGCTTTATGTTGCATGGCTCATTAACGGCTTTTAAAAGTTTACAGTATACCACAAAGTCAATTTGTTGTGTTTATATTAGGGTTCAACGATGTTTTATCCACAAGGGGGCATTTACCTTTATCCCGACTCTACAATCTTTCTGCCAAGCTGGCAGGGCAGACATGCTGTATTGTTTCGTTTGAATCAATTGATTCATTATTCACCGCACGTGAAGAAACCTTAGGGGAAATCTGGCAGCTTTGTTCATAGCTGGCCATGATGATGGATAGTTGGAAGGAAACCCTGGGGTGGTTGGCCAGAACTGTGAGAAAAGCCAACTCATACGGAAAACGTTGTGTGACAGGTTTATTTGTTTGTGGACAGACAGAACTGAAATCTTTTACGCCGTGCATGTGAATACAAGGTTGCCCTTAGCAGACTAATGCAGGACAAATGAGCATAAGGGTTAAACTACCTATATAGTGGGTGCAGAAAGTATTCAGACCCCTTCACATTCTGCATCTTCATTGTGTGTTACATTTAATTTTTAACGGACAAATTTGCCATTTCTGCCTATCGGCCTACACTCAATTAACCCATAATGGCAAAGTGAAAACATGTTTTCAGAAAGATTTTCAAATTTATTGAAAATCAAAACCTGAAATCTGACAAAAAAAAGGTTGACAATGTATTCCCTTTCATGTTATATGATTACATCTTTCCTGAAGAAGGGGCCTGAGTTGCCTCGAAAGCTTGCATATTGTAATCTTTTTAGTTAGCCAATAAAAGGTGTCATTTTGCTTGGCTTTTCTCTACGTTACATGAGCCATTTATCATTGGCAGGATCATGCAGGGTGGCAGCTAAACTGGACCCACTGTTGAGCCTGGGCCAAGGAAATTTACACTGGAAATAAAAAAAAAAGCACTGAACGGGGATGAATGCACAGCTATGGATCCATGTGTCATGGCGTTAATGCACAGCTTTGTTAAACAGCACATCTTATGTTAATTGTGGATCTTTAGGAACCTGAAAAACGGAATTCAAACTAAACAGCTCTGTTGAACAGTAGAGAAGCACTAGCCTAAATATGGCTTAGCCTGTTGTCATACTGTATAGACCAAGACTGGGCATCTTTTCATGCAGTGTGAAACAATTCTGAGGGTAGGCAAATGTAAATGCTGCATGCATACATCAAAGATTTGCTGGTTTTGTTTTTACTGATAACATTTAAATTACATACCATGCACAGCAGGCTTGCTGAGGCATTAGCGCTACAAAATAGAAAGCATTATGATGACTGCAAGCGATAAAAGTAATTTATACCTTTCACATTGTGTTTGATACCTTGAATCAAACATAAAGCAGCTTTCAAGATGTAGCGCCAAATACAAGGCTGATATTGTGCTACATATATAAAAATGTGAATGACACATTCATATACTTAGAAGTAAATTCATTCATATCATTCTGAACAAATAATCTGTTGACCTACATTTAATGTAAGTCAAGTGAAGTCTGTATGTATTGATGGTATGGCACTGCAATATCTTAGATTACTATGATCATGACTAGAAACACCATCATTATGCCAATTATTCTTTTTTAGAATACAGTGGTGTGAAAAACTATTTGCCCCCTTCCTGATTTCTTATTCTTTTGCATGTTTGTCACACAAAATGTTTCTGATCATCAAACACATTTAACCATTAGTCAAATATAACACAAGTAAACACAAAATGCAGTTTTTAAATGATGGTTTTTATTATTTAGGGAGAAAAAAAATCCAAACCTACATGGCCCTGTGTGAAAAAGTAATTGCCCCCTTGTTAAAAAATAACCTAACTGTGGTGTATCACACCTGAGTTCAACTTCCGTAGCCACCCCCAGGTCTGATTACTGCCACACCTGTTTCAATCAAGAAATCACTTACATAGGAGCTGCCTGACACAGAGAAGTAGACCAAAAGCACCTCAAAAGCTAGACATCATGCCAAGATCCAAAGAAATTCAGGAACAAATGAGAACAGAAGTAATTGAGATCTATCAGTCTGGTAAAGGTTATAAAGCCATTTCTAAAGCTTTGGGACTCCAGCGAACCACAGTGAGAGCCATTGTCCACAAATGGCAAAAACATGGAACAGTGGTGAACCTTCCCAGGAGTGGCCGGCCGACCAAAATTACCCCAAGAGCGCAGAGACGACTCATCCAAGAGGTCACAAAAGACCCAGGACAACGTCTAAAGAACTGCAGGCCTCACTTGCCTCAATTAAGGTCAGTGTTCACGACTCCACAATAAGAAAGAGACTGGGCAAAAACGGCCTGCATGGCATATTTCCAAGACGCAAACCACTGTTAAGCAAAAAGAACATTAGGGCTCGTCTCACTTTTGCTAAGAAACATCTCAATGATTGCCAAGACTTTTGGGAAAATACCTTGTGGACTGATGAGACAAAAGTTGAACTTTTTGGAAGGCAAATGTCCCGTTACATCTGGCGTAAAAGGAACACAGCATTTCAGAAAAAGAACATCATACCAACAGTAAAATATGGTGGTGGTAGTGTGATGGTCTGGGGTTGTTTTGCTGCTTCAGGACCTGGAAGGCTTGCTGTGATAGATGGAACCATGAATTCTACTGTCTACCAAAAAATCCTGAAGGAGAATGTCCGGCCATCTGTTCGTCAACTCAAGCTGAAGCGATCTTGGGTGCTGCAACAGGACAATGACCCAAAACACACCAGCAAATCCACCTCTGAATGGCTGAAGAAAAACAAACTGAAGACTTTGGAGTGGCCTAGTCAAAGTCCTGACCTGAATCCAATTGAGATGCTATGGCATGACCTTAAAAAGGCGGTTCATGCTAGAAAACCCTCAAATAAAGCTGAATTACAGCAATTTTGCAAAGATGAGTGGGCCAAAATTCCTCCAGAGCGCTGTAAAAGACTCATTGCAAGTTATCGCAAACGCTTGATTGCAGTTATTGCTGCTAAGGGTGGCCCAACCAGTTATTAGGTTCAGGGGGCAATTACTTTTTCACACAGGGCCATGTAGGTTTGGATTTTTTTTCTCCCTAAATAATAAAAACCACCATTTACAAACTGCATTTTGTGTTTACTTGTGTTATATTTGACTAATGGTTAAATGTGTTTGACGATCAGAAACATTTTGTGTGACAAACATGCAAAAGAATAAGAAATCAGGAAGGGGGCAAATAGTTTTTCACACCACTGTATATTAGACTTTCAGTTTTTGTTTGCATTGGTATTTCAACAGTAACAAGAAGAGACATTCAATGTAACTCTTTTGGGATTAAACAATTGCTACAATTGCTATCTAACTTAACGTAATAAATCAAATATTACTATAAGCCAGGGGTACTCATCTGTGGTCTGGGAGGCCAGGCCTAGCAGATAATGAAACTTGCTATTTAGTTATATGGCCTATTCACACTTTCATTCTTCCAAGACAAATGTTTATCACATTGTAAATTTTTCATTTTCTGGGAGCATCTTTCATGGTTTGTTGTCTGGAACAGATTTGTACCTCTTGGTCCTTCCTTCCTGTCTCATTTATTTCAAGACATTGTATTAACACAGATACTTCATGATGAATATACACAGGTTTGAATGGAAGTATGTTAGCTGGAGACTGCTGGATCCTTTGTCATTTGCACCTTATTATTAACTGATGGCTGAAAGCAAAACCCTACAGCCATTGCGGACTCCCAGAGCTGGAGTTAAGTACCCCTGCCATATGCCATCCCAAATATGTACTAGGTAAAATGGCTACTGTAAATTGGCCCAGTGTGAATGTGAGCATGGGTGAGAGCATGAGTACACCATGAGATGGACTAGTGCCCCATTCGTTCTTGGTTCTTGCTTTGCACCTGATGCTGCTGAAATAGATGAAAAAAGTTTGAGAATCATGTAATAGTCCATTAATATACAGTGCATCCAGAAAGTACTCCCAGTGCATCACTTTTTCCACATTTTGTTATGTTACAGCCTTATTCCAAAATGGATTAAATTCATTTTTTTCCTCAGAATTCTACACACAACACCCCATAATGACAACGTGAAAAAAGTTTACTTGAGGTTTTTGCAAATTTATTAAAAATAAAAAAATTGAGAAATCCCATGTACATAAGTATTCACAGCCTTTGCTCAATACTTTGTCAATGCACCTTTGGCAGCAATTACAGCCTCAAGTCTTGTTGAATATGATGCCACAAGCTTGGCACACCTATCCTTGGCCAGTTTCGCCCATTCCTCTTTGCAGCACCTCTCAAGCGCCATCAGGTTGGATGGGAAGCGTCGGTGCACAGCCATTTTAAGATCTCTCCAGAGATGTTCAATCGGATTCAAGTCTGGGCTCTGGCTGGGCCACTCAAGGACATTCACAGAATTGTCCTGAAGCAACTCCTTTGATATCTTGGCTGTGTGTTTAGGGTCGTTGTCCTGCTGAAAGCTGAACCGTCGCCCCAGTCTGAGGTCAAGAGCGCTCTGGAGCAGGTTTTCATCCAGGATGTCTCTGTACATGCTGCCATGTGCCTTTTACTAAGGAGTGGCTTCCGTCTGGCCACTCTACCATACAGGCCTGATTGGTGGATTGCTGCAGAGATTGTTGTCCTTCTGGAAGGTTCTCCTCTCTCCACAGAGGACCTCTGGAGCTCTGACAGAGTGACCATCGGGTTCTTGGTCACCTCCCTGACTAAGGCCCTTCTCCCCCGATCGCTCAGTTGAGATGGCCGGCCAGCTCTAGGAAGAGTCGTGGTGGTTTCGAACTTCTTCCACTTACGAATGATGGAGGCCACTGTGCTCATTGGGACCTTTAAAGCAGCAGAAATTTTTCTGTAACCTTACCCAGATATGTGCCTCGAGACAATCCTGTCTCGGAGGTCTATGGACAATTCCTTTGACTTCATGCTTGGTTTGTGCTCTGACATGAACTGTCAACTGTGGGACCTTATATAGACAGGTGTGTGCCTTTCCAAATCATGTCCAACCAACTGAATTTACCACAGGTGGACTCCAATTAAGCTGCAGAAACATCTCAAGGATGATCAGGGGAAACAGGATGCACCTGAGCTCAATTTCGAGCTTCTCGGCAAAGGCTGTGAATACTTATGTACATGTGCTTTCTCAATTTTTTTATTTTTAATAAATTTGCAAAAACCTCAAGTAAACTTTTTTCACGTTGTCATTATGGGGTGTTGTGTGTAGAATTCTGAGGAAAAAAATGAATTTAATCCATTTTGGAATAAGGCTGTAACATAAGAAAATGTGGAAAAAGTGATGCGCTGTGAATACTTTCTGGATGCACTGTATGTACAATAATTGCAAGGTATCGATTTATTTCATGCATGTGTGAGCCCAGCTCAGTACTGGCTATCTCTCTGTATTTCCTTTTGTTGTTAACACTGTAGATCCACTGGTGGCCTGTAAGCGACGTGTTGGTGGCTGATCTCCTCTGACCACCAATTGCCATATTACTCTGCAGGAGATTCACAGTGACTGTAAAGGAATGTGTGCTGTAGCAGCCCAGGTGACCGCAGCAAAACATCATGAGGTTGGTGTTGACACTTCTAGAAGAATCAGGGGAGGTGATACCTATTGCAATCAGCCATTGGAGGGCAATATTCTGTAGCTTCATGGAGGTACTGGGGAGTATAACCGGTTGTATTCTACCTAGTACAACTACTCTGTGTGGCGAGGGGAACAGGCAGAACAACTTGGTAGCCCTGGACAGCTCCAGGATTTTAGTTGGTTACTACATAACCCAGAAGTACTTACTACAAGTTATCTGGAAGTGATCAATGTCCCAAATTTGAAAGCATCTATGAGAAACTGGTTCATGAACTTAGGTCAGAGTAGTAAGTTATGGACAAGGATTCAAATGGTGTGAGCAAGAATGGAAGGCAAGCACAGTGGGCACAGAACAGTGATGGGAGTGGTTTACGGTAATACAGTACCTCAGTTAATGAAGTAGATGCATTCCAGGACTTTAGTTTGTTATAATAAACTTCAATATTGGAGGTATACTGGGGGGATATTTATTGTAATGACCCTGTGGGTTGGCAGGGAGGTTGCAAGTCTGTCTGCTGTCTCCTTCCTTAGGTGCCCTCCAGCACTGTTGCCACTTCCTCGATTCTCCAGCTTTGTGCACTCTCATCTGCCTTGTCCACTGCCTGCTCATTCATACCGCTGACTCTGCCTCACACTTCACTTGAATTAAAACAACACTATCTGCTACACTTTCCCCAACTCTGATTCAAGAGTTGAGTCAAGTTGTTCAAATGGAAACTCAGGGGAGGCAACATAACCACGGAAAATAATTTTGGCAGCAAAGTGCCTCTGAAGTGATGCAGGTAATTGATCTCTATCTGTGCTCTCTATCTCCTCAATGCGCTCCATTCCTTTCATGAAGGGGTTCTAAATCCCAATGACTCTGCTATAAGGTGTTGATAACACTTTAGTTTAGGTACTGCAAAAATGAATCTATTACTCATTTATTATTATGAAACAAGACCTTAACAAACACATTTTTGGGTCCTCATAACACTTACAAACCATCAGTAATGTGTTTACTCATCTCTGCAATGTGGCCTACTAATAAAACTTCACTTTATTGTGGTCTGATGCGGCTTAACGAAAACACATTTCTACTGATATTACATATTTAGCATAAGACCTCTGTATCCTTCATATTAACAAGTAATTATACTATTATGTCAATATACCACACTGCAAATAGATGAACAAACTATCTACTGATGTTTTATAAATGTTATGATGACAAAAAGAAGTCTCTGTTAAGATCTTGTAAAATAAGAATAAATGAGAAACAGATGCATTTTTGCATGGTAAACTAAAGTGTTACCAAGGCATTTCTTTTCTTCTGCTTCGACTCTATTTATAATCTACATTTTAATTACTAAAAACATTGCTTTACACTTTCCTAATGTATTGAGCCAATTATATTCATTACTTTATAAAAAAATACAACTACAGTACACATGAAATAACTAAACATGAATGTATAAACTGCGGAGGGCTGGTGCCCTGTCTGGGATTTTTTTCCTGCCTTGCACCCTGTGCTGGCTGGGATTGGCTCCAGCAGACCCCAGTGACCCTGTAGTTAGGATATAGCGGGTTGGATAATGAATGGATGGATGGATAAATGTATAAAGCTTCCCATCCATCCATCCATTGTCTCCCGCTTATCCGAGGTCGGGTCGCGGGGGCAGCAGCTTGAGCAGAGATGCCCAGACTTCCCTCTCCCCGGCCACTCCTTCTAGCTCTTCCGGGAGAATCCCAAGGCGTTCCCAGGTCAGTCGAGAGACATAGTCCCTCCAGCGTGTCCTGGGTCTTCCCCGGGGCCTCCTCCCGGTTAGACGTGCCCGGAACACCTCACCAGGGAGGTGTCCAGGAGTCATCCTGATCAGATGCCCGAGCCACCTCATCTGACTCCTCTCGATGCGGAGGAGCAGCGGCTCTACTCTGAGCCCCTCCTGGATGACTGAGCTTCTCACCCTAACTTTAAGGGATAGCCCAGACACCCTGCGGAGGAAACTCATTTCAGCCGCTTGTATTCGCGATCTCGTTCTTTCGGCCACTACCCATAGCTCATGACCATAGGTTGTAACGGCCGACCCCTTTTTCCCAGCCAGCAGCTACACCTCCAAGACCAGTGGCCTGGATAATTAACTGAGAGATAATCTAACTATCAAGCCGTACTTCTTACCAATTAAACTTTTCCCCCCCACAATCGGTGAAAAATATGAGCACAAAAACAGGATGTAAAATTAAACAGATTATATGTATTAAGTAAAATGACATGCAAAAAACAGAAACAAATATATATATAAATATCCCTCCACCCCAGCAATAACAAGACACCAAATATATATATATACAACAAAAACCCTCCCTTGTCCCTGTAACAAATAAACACACAACACGAAAACAACAATGAATGATAAACTGAAAATGAATGAGAACGTGAGTCCGGTAATAATGAAACTGTCCTGAAAGCGGATGACTGAATTAGTGATATTGAGTTGTTTGAATCTCCCCGGAAAAAATGGAACAGCCTCACCGTGAATCCTCGTGTGTATGGTGGATGATTAAGTCCTACCCCGGGGTCTTTCGTGGTGAGGTCCTTGAAATAAATCCGGCAGATGGAAAAACAAACTGGATTGGCAAGCGCGATGTGGACAATAACTGGTACCGTTGGTTCGTGGTCGTGAATGAAAAAAAATCTCCTTCTCTCCTTCCCTTCCTTCTCCTCCTGATGGCTTAAATAATCCTGTGACGGTTGTGATTGAATGATTGTAAACAGGTGTTTTCCAGGTTTGTGGCTGTGGTCTCCTTCCATCATCCGTCCCCTTTTTACGGGGACGGCATAAACTGATGCACAAACAGTAAACGGGACAATGAAACGAGACGCACTCAGAACTGACATTTAAACACTATGTGGCCCCGCTACATTCCCCCCCCCCCAACCTTGGACAAGGGAGGGCCGAAGTACGGCTTGAGATTGGCCACATGGATTGTGTCTATCTTGGAGTCAGTGCCGATACCCCTTTGAAACTGGAAGTTGACTGGACCTGTTTGAGATATGATTTTGGCTGGACCTAACCATTTAGGCGCTAGCTTGGCGGAGAACCTTTTGCTGGCATCCGAGAGATGGTGAGCTCTAATCCAGACCAAATCACCCGGCTGAAAGTGCGCTTCCTTACGCCGGGCATTATATAACTTGGTATGTCTGGATGTCGAACTCACCAACTTCTGTTGGATTCTCCGCCGTAATTCCTCAATTTTAAATAAGTTATTGTAAGTGGTGGTTTCTGGATTAGGGCTCTGGGAAGGAGTCGGTCAAGCGGGCCCTTTAGCTGTCTGCCCAGTGCAACCAAAGCAGGCATCTCACCTGTGGCTTCATGCACAGCGGTGTTCAGGGCAAACCGGAGCTCGGGGAGCCATTTATCCCAATCCTGATGGCGTTCACCCACATAGGAGGCGATCATGTTCTTCAGGGTCCGGTTCACTCGCTCTGTCATGTTAGCCTGGGGATGGTAAGCTGTTGTCAGGTTTTTCTTCACTCCCCAGGCTGTATAAAGTTCATCTAATAGAGAGCTCGTGAACTGCGGACCCCGGTCTGAGACGATGTTCTTCGGCACCCCCCAGCGGGTGAAGATTTCATTCTTCAGGGTGGAGCAGATCTTGTTAGTTTTGGCATCCGTTAAGGCAAACAGCTCCACCCACTTTGAAAAATAATCAATCACCACCATCAGGACGGTCTTCCTCGAGCTGGTAACAGGAAAAGGCCCCATCAGGTCGACTCCCAAAGTCTCCCCTGGTCCATCCGCGATTGTCGATTGCAGAAATCCTGCCGGTTTACCAGGTGGGTTTTTGAGCTGCTGGCAGGTGATACACTTCTTCACGTGGTGGCAAACGTCTTTCCGGACAGACGGCCACCACGCAACCCCCAGGATCTTTAATAAAGTTTTTGTCCTTCCAAGGTGACGACCTAAAGGACTGTTATGATAATAATTTAAAAAGTCGGGGATGAGACCTTCTGGGACGACTAGTTGGTGTTGCAGACCCCCAAGGGAGGATGGAGTGGTCCTGTACAGAACCCCCTGGAGGTCCACGAAGTGTACCCGGTCGGTACGCTGCTGTTCCAGTCCCTCCCTGATGCTCTGGCAGAATGGACTGGTGGCTTGTGCTTGAGCCAGGTCTTCCAGGCTTCTTGGCAGAGGGAGGATCATCTTCTTTGCCTCTGCCAAACACACCATCCCCGGTGGCTCTGACACCCTGGACAGAGCATCAGGCACAATATTGCCACAGCCCTTCCGATAGGTCACCTTGAAAGTGAAGTTCTGGAGGCGTAATACCCACCTGGTTAGACGGGAGGAGGTCTTCGGGTGATTAAATACCCAGGTCAGAGCGTGATGGTCAGTGTACACTTCAAATTCAACCCCCTCCAGATAGTGTCTCCATTTTTCCACAGCCCACACGACAGCCAAACACTCTTTTTCAGCTGTCGAATAATTGAGCTCGGCGCCGTGCAAGGCTCGAGAGGCGTAAGCGATGACGTGTTCAGCCTGGTGGATTTTCTGAGTGAGCACGGCGCCAAGCCCCAGGTTGCTGGCATCGGTTTGTACCTGGAAAGTGAGCTGCGGATCTGGCTGGGCCAGAACGGGCGGCTCTAGAAGGTGGCTCTTTAGTTGCTCGACTGCGTCCTGGCACTCTGTTGTCCACTCCCACGGGACATCTTTTTTTCTCAGGTTGTTCAAGGGAGCCGCTATATCAGCCATCCGGGGAATGAACTTGTGATACCACCCCACTAACCCAAGGAAACGTTGCAAAGATTTCAAATCTGTGGGAGTGGGGTAGTCTCGGATGGCTAAGGTCTTCTCGGGGTCTACAGCGACCCCCTCAGATGAAAGAATGTGCCCGAGGAAGCGTATGTGGGGTTGAATGAAGGTACACTTCTTCGTGTTCAGCGTAAGGTGCGCTTGATGTAATCGTTGGAAGATGGTGTCGAGGTCCTGGAGATGTTGTTTAATAGATGGGGAGTAAATAATGACGTCATCCGATGTATACAAAGCAGATCTTGCCTATCAACCCCCCTCAGGACTTGCTCCATGAGCCGCTGGAAGGTGGCCCCAGCATTTTTAAGTCCAAAAGGCATGACTGTGAACTGGAACAAGCCTTCAGGGGTGATGACTGCCGTCTTCTTCCTACTCCCCTCGTCCATCGGCACCTGCCAATAGCCACTGCGGAGGTCTAGTGTGCTGAAAACTGCAGCTCCATGCAGTGACTCCAGAATCTCATGAACCAGGGGCATGGGATATGCGTCCAGGCTCGTCTTCCCGTTAACCCCCCTGTAGTCCACGCAGAAACGATAGGTGTCATCCGTCTTCTTCACGAGGACCACAGGGGACGCCCAGGAGGAGGAAGATGGTTTGATTATTCCCTCGGCGAGCATTCGATCAAGATGTTCTTTAATTATGCCCTTTTTTAGTGGAGAAACGCGGTAAGCTCGGTGCCTTATTGGAACTTCGTCCGAGGTGTGGATCACGTGGGTAACTCCACGGGCGACTCCTAATTTCTCAGTCCACACCTCGGCCCACTTCTTCAGCACCGGCCTTACCTCTTCGGGCTGTTCCTCCACAGGGGCTGCCGCCGAGGTGCTAACGTCACTCCTCACTGCCGCGTAGAAGCCAATGAATTCCGAGCCCAGATCTTCTTGGATTTATGAATGAAGTCGCATACCCCTTCCCCTGGCACCGTATACCCCCTGGGACTGAGATGGATTGGTCATCCTCATGGTGGTTAAAGAGTCCAGCCCAAGGAGTAAACGGGACGGACAGGTGCCGGTCATCAGGACATACGTATCCATCTCCCAGGTGGTGGAAAGTACACTGTACCTCAAGGGGACTTTGCCCAGGGCTCTGTGTTCACTCCCATCTGCCAATACAAATCGGACAGACGGGGCAGATGTTAAGTTGTCTGTCGGTCGGCTAATTTTCTTCCACATGCTTGAGCGGATTAAGGTGTGATGGCTCCCTGTATCCACCACCGCATCCACCTGCCACCCCCGCAGCTTCACTGGGACGATCAGGAGGGACGTACTCGCTTGCATGATGGCAAGATCGGCTTCCGACCGGCAAGGTTTGGCTCGCTGGGGTTTTAGGGGCTGGGTTTCTCATGTACTGGCTTGTATTTTATTCCAGTACGTTTTTGAGTTTCCCCAGTCCCGTTCCACTTGTGAGCCCACCTTCACCAGGTCTTCCACCGACCCCACAACCCCCCTGAGACCCCCAGCTAACCGCGGGTTACAGGCATTAAGGATGCGGCGGACCACCTCTTCTTCAGACATAGCCGGCCGCCACTTCAAACACAAAGCCCGATATTCATAGGCGAAGTCCCGGATGGATTGCGAAGGCAGTTGCACCATGGATCGCAGCTTGTCCTCCAGTTCAGATTCATAGTCTTCCGGAAGAAAAGCCGCGAGGAAAGATCGACGAAAGGATCCCCAGTCTAATGTTCTTCTTGGCTGTCAGCCACCAGCTCCGCACCGGCCCCGAGAGGGAGGCCCCCATCACCCCCATAAGCTCTTCTGGGGTTAAAGGGTTAACAGCCAGATACGCCTCCCCTTCCTCCACAAAGTTGAGGACATCATCGATGTTATAAGGGGCCCCCAACTTGGGAAAGGAAAGGCGCACCCCAGGAACAGAGGGCCGATTGATGTATTCACCCCCCCCACTAGACCTGTACGGCGTTGAATGACAGGGTGACTGACGTAACGTCTGGAGACTCCTTCGGACCTCCCCCTGAAGAGTTTCTTGCCAGCGTTGATCCCGCCTCTGGAGGCACAACACGATTTCCCGCCCCAGGAGTTGAACTTGCTCATTGAGATATTCTTTTACTTCCTCCTGGGAGCTGCTGATGCGAGCCCGCAAGGCATCTTCGCGCCCAAGCGCACTTTCAGCAACCTCGCGGACTTTCTCATCCAGCCGGGTTAGTTGTTGCGCCAGATCTTCCCACGGAGGCGAGACATCCTCCAGGCATTCCTCCTCAGGTCCATGGTGATCTTCGAGGTACAGCGACTGCAACGAATCCACCACCTCCTGCACCGCTGAACACGCTCTGACCGTGACGTGCCGCGCCCCGGCTACTCCATCATCACACCGCGGCGAAGCAATGGTGTCGTCCTGCTCGGCACGCACTATAGACATAATAGGGGAATTGTTTAAAGGCAGACAGCGATAGATATTTATTTAGATTCCTCAGAGAGGGCACCACTTTATGTAACGGCCGACCCCTTTTACCCAGCCGGCAGCTACACTTCCAAGACCAGTGGCCTGGATAATTAACTGAGAGATAATCTAACTATCAAGCCGTACTTCTTACCAATTAAACTTTTCCCCCCCACAATCGACGGTGAAAAATATGAGCACAAAAACAGGATGTAAAATTAAACAGATTATATGTATTAAGTAAAATGACATGCAAAAAACAGAAACAAATATATATATAAATATCCCTCCACCCCAGCAATAACAAGACACCAAATATATATATATACAACAAAAACCCTCCCTTGTCCCTGTAACAAATAAACACACAACACGAAAACAACAATGAATGATAAACTGAAAATGAATGAGAACGTGAGTCCGGTAATAATGAAACTGTCCTGAAAGCGGATGACTGAATTAGTGATATTGAGTTGTTTGAATCTCCCCGGAAAAAATGGAACAGCCTCACCGTGAATCCTCGTGTGTATGGTGGATGATTAAGTCCTACCCCGGGGTCTTTCGTGGTGAGGTCCTTGAAATAAATCCGGCAGATGGAAAAACAAACTGGATTGGCAAGCGCGATGTGGACAATAACTGGTACCGTTGGTTCGTGGTCGTGAATGAAAAAAAATCTTCTCTCCTTCCCTTCCTTCTCCTCCTGATGGCTTAAATAATCCTGTGACGGCTGTGATTGAATGATTGTAAACAGGTGTTTTCCAGGTTTGTGGCTGTGGTCTCCTTCCATCATCCGTCCCCTTTTTACGGGGACGGCATAAACTGATGCACAAACAGTAAACGGGACAATGAAACGAGACGCACTCAGAACTGACATTTAAACACTATGTGGCCCCGCTACAAGGTGAGGGTAGGAACATAGATCGACTGGTAAATTGAGAGCTTCGCCTTGCGGCTCAGCTCCTTTTTCACCACGACAGACCGATGCAGCGCCTGCATTACTGCGGATGCCGCACCGATCCGCCTGTCGATCTCATGCTCCATTCTTCCCTCACTCGTGAACAAGACCCCGAGATACTTGAACTCCTCCACTTGGGGCAGGATCTCGCTACCAACCCTGAGAGGGCACTCCACCCTTTTCCGGCTGAGGACCATGGTCTCGGATTTGGAGGTGCTGATTCTCATCCCAGCCGCTTCACACTCGGCTGCGAACCGATCCAGGGAGAGCTGAAGATCACGGCCTGATGAAGCAAACAGGACAACATCATCTGCAAAAAGCAGTGACCCAATCCTGAGCCCACCAAACCGGACCCCCTCAACGCCCTGGCTGCGCCTAGAAAAAAAAGCTTCCCATTCTCCAATACTCACTCTGTTACTGACAGATAACCCCAATTCTATGTAAGGAAATTGCACAGTTACTACCACAGTGCCCTAGCATTAGAATATTAGAAAGATTTAGAGGAGAACAGGCCATTCAGCTCAACAAAGTTCACCAGTCCTGTCAACCTAATTCTTCCAAAATAGCATCAATTCGAGTTCTGAAGGTCCCTAAAGTCCTACTGTCTTCCACAGTACTTGGTAACTTATTCTAAGTCTCTATGGTTCTCTGTGTGTAGAGAAAAGCCAAGCAAAATGACACCTTTTATTGGCTAACTAAAAAGATTACAATATGCAAGCTTTCGAGGCAACTCAGGCCCCTTCTTCAGGCAAGATCTGAGTTGCCTCGAAAGCTTGCATATTGTAATCTTTTTAGTTAGCCAATAAAAGGTGTCATTTTGCTTGGCTTTTCTCTACATTCATAATGGCTAACACGGTACAACAACCCTGGTTCTCTGTGTGAAATAGAACTTCTTTCTAGTTGTGCAAAATTTATACAATTTAAACTGAAAAGGATCAGCTCTTTTAATCTTTCCTCATAACTCATCACCTGCAGTCCTGAAATCAGCCTAGTCGTTCTTTTCTGGACTTTTTGTAGCACTTCAATGTCTTTTTGCAGCCTGAAAACCAAAACTGCACACAGTACTCTAGATGAGATCTAACTGGTGCATTATTAAGCTTCAGCATAACCTCCTTTGACTTGCTCTACACATTGTGCTACATAACCTAACATTATTTAAGCATTCTTAATGGCTTCTGAACACTGTTTTATGCTCGGTTCACTTATAAAAGAGTATTATTACCGTAGTATTTGTTAACCGAGGTATTAATGTATTTGGAAGGTGGACAAGGAGTGTGCATCATATGTGTATGGTAAGCATTATTCAGGGGAGTGTGTGGGAAAAATAGACCAGTCAACCTATGGTACAAGTAAGGACTTTTTCGGTATAGTTAGGGACTGAGGCTTAAAGGTTTTGTTGTTTTTACCTTTTTATGTATTGTGCCCTTTTACCCTAATCTAATTATTCTATCTTCTGTTAAGAAACATCCTTTTGCTGATTTCTTTGTCTGCTATGTTTCATTTGGGCTTGAGAATCAGCTCTTGAGTGCCTCATAAAGTTCTCGCATGTGCAGAATCTGCCTGAAATCTAGCATGTTGTCATATTCATTTTTAAAATATCTGTTGTTTTAATTAACTTTTACCGTTGCTTTGATTATGCTTGGTTGCAAATAGTTACACAACAACAATTTGTCAACATCCATTAAATAAATAAGAATAAGAAGTTTGCTCTTTATTTATTATAAAGGAAACACGATCACAAATTTCAAAATAAAATAAGTAAAATATTTTAGAGAACCTTCAGTATTTAGATTAGAGGTTTCTATCATCCTAAAAAACATATACTATATATTCATGTCTGAAGTTTCCTTGTACTGACGCTAGGTTCCATACAGTCTTTGCCTCATGCTAAACTATGTCCATGAAGGTTGTTGTTGGCATCTTTCACAACAATCCTTGAAATACTTGGGTGGACTGCGGTGCTGTCGAAGAGCTCAGCTGCACTGGAGTGCACCATGACTGGGCAGAGCCGATAATGTGGTGTTAGTTGGTAACTCTGTATTCTGTCCTACACTCTTTGTTTCTGCAGTCTTCGATTTTAAGCGTTTTTAACAGTAAACCAGGAAAATGGCAACCGACATCCTATAAGCAATGACTAAGTAGACATACAGTAAACTGAAGAAAAGACTGCTAGGAATACATTAGTATTTGATTTTTGATATTTGCATTTTGGATGTTATTTTCATTTTTAATTTTTTTATTATTCTCCCTGTTTTATAATTGGCGCCTCCTTTTTTGTGACAGACACGTTTCTAGACAAAGAGTTTCCACATCTGTCCAGCACATGCCACAACTGTATTTTATTGTAAAAGAAGGTGGCTTGGACAATGAACCATTTGGACTTTGACAAAAATAGAAAGGTGTTTATGAGAGATATAGCGCTCAAACGCCAAACAAACAAAAAGAAAAGATAATCAGGGAAAGAATTTTCAGCTGGGTCCCTTTATTATTGTAAATCTGATTTTACCCTAATAATAAGGTGAATGCTAACACTTTCTACAAACTAACTTTCCTACTTTTTGATCTATTTATTAAAGAAAGACCTAATAAAATCTCTACTGTTCGCTATACTATTTGTTCTGTGGGATCTTCTGCTAATCCTTCTGAACATGCTAAAAATGAAATCACTTAAGTTGATTATCTGGGATTCCTGCTCAGTCCAGAGCACCAAGTTCCTGACAATAAATAACATAAAGACATTCTTCTTTTTCATTTCCTGCTTTTATCTTTCAGAACACTCAGCACTTCCCATGTCTTTTTTAGTCAGAATTATGTGTTAGTCGTATTGATTTACAACAATTACACTGGTAATGGTAATGTACTCATGTAGTATGAATAAAACTTAAAACAAAAAACACCACACAAATGATGGAAGCAGTATGAAAGCACACAAAAAAAAACCAAATAATAACAGTATGGAATGAGTAAAGCCACAACATCAATGTGCATCAGAAACTAAGCAACCAAGGAGTCAAATAAAACTGGACTATCAAATCAAACAAGGTGATCTTCCCATGGCCAAATCAGCTACTGAAGAGAATCAGAGTTACTGATGAAGTTGAGACTAATTTTTATAATTTGTAATAGACTATCATGTTATATTGTGTGGCATGCGGCTGGGGGTGGTACCCAGCCGGGACACCCAACAGGACCGGAAGAGTGCTCACGCGTCCTCCAGACCACGAGGGGGCGACCACCTTGGTTGCTGTGGGGGCCACGGGTACAGAGCTTTGAAGCTCAACCGTGTAGGGGCCAGTGGTCACTGCCAGGGGGCGCCCCAATGCCTGGAGAGCCCTGGACCTCAGCACTTCTGCCACACCAGGAAGTGCTGCGGGGAAGAGGAGTAGGGACACCTGGAGTGCTTCCGGGGATGCAGCCGGCACTTCCACCACACTGGGGCGTGTCAGTGGAAGATTGCACACCTGGAGCACATCCAGGGGACAATAAATGGGGCCGCCTTCCTTCATTCAGGGCTGGAGTCGGGTGGAAGAGGACGAGGTCTGGGAAAGGAAAGAGGCGGCCTGAAGAGACGAAAGGTAGTGTGTGTTGGCCTGGACTTGTGGGGTGATTGGTGCTGCGGCACTGAGTTGTACACTTTAACATTTGTAAATAAACGCGTGTGGGGACTTTAAAATGATGTCCGTCTGTCCCTGTCCGGGCTGCTTCCCACAACTGTTACTATAAAATCATTGGTTAAGAGCTAATGTATGCATTTAGAATGCAGGTGAGTGGTAACACATCATGAATAGATCAATTTCATGTTTTGTTTAACTGCAAAAACTCTCCAGTCATGTGGTGTTGGTTATTAGGAGGACCCCTAATCCAGGTTCATTGTTCTTTCATTGAGTCTTTTGTCTCCTTGTTACAGTGTGAACTGAATTCTGTCTTCATTGATTTTTTGACTGTTTAATTAGACGTCTCAGTTTTGATCCTCAACGACTGTTTGTTATTTCTGATCTGTTGTATGATTTTCTTTATGCCACCCTCCCTCTGCTTTTTCGATTTTTTACTTATATTCTCCTTCAGGCAACTGCCATTGTTTCTGCTTGTTGATTGGGGAAAAATGTCCAGTGGAAATAAGAATATTTAAGGCAAAGTTAACCTTAGTACATGCTGTCAGCTGTTCTGGCGGAAGCATGTGCTGCTTAGTTCTTCACCTTGATGAATGGTCTCATTCTCTGTGTGGGTGAGGAACTGAACAGTAAGTAAAGAGCATTCAAGGTCAAAATCAACCTTATTATCGCACAATGGAAACTTAATTTGATCTTGTGGGATATCAGTAAAGGACAAAAATATCAGACAATAATAACAGAAAAACACAGGTACAATAAGTCAGAAGAAAAGGTCAATTACAACATTAATGGAGATATTTTATTTATTCAATTCTTACTGAGCTACAATCATGTTTGTAGTTAAATGCTACAATTGCTTAAGGCACAATAAATCTCTTGTATCGTATTTCAAGATGCTACTGCTTGTCAAACTGCAAAAATTGAATTAGTAGAGTAGATAATTAGAAGTAATTTAATCATATTTTTTTAGGAAAAAGTCTCTGTCAGGAGTCAACTAGCAGGAGGATAAAAATCTCATCTCATCCCATCTCTCACCTTATCCATTTACTAAAACTGCTTTTCTGGGTGAGGGTCATGGTCATTCCAGACTTTCCTGTCATCAGCTTCAGATTCCAGCTCCTTCTGGGGAATTCCCAGGTGTCCACAAGTCAGGCAAGACATAAATCAATCCAGCATGTTCTGAGTCTGCTGCAGGGTGTCAGCCCAGTGGGATGTGCCTGGAGCAGATCTAGGGGACCTGCCCTGAGGGTGTCATCCTTATGATATGCCCTTCAACTGGCTCTTCTTGATCTGGAGGAGCAATGGCTCTACTCCCAGACCCAGATCTCTGAGATTCTCCCCCTTTCAGGGAGTGCCCAGCAGCAGTGTGAAGAAGCTTAATTTCTGCAGCTTGTATTTGCACTGTCATTCTTCTGGTCATTAACCACAGCTTATGACCATAGATGAGGACAGGGATGTCGATCGACAGGTAAACTGAAAGTTTTGTCTCTAGACTCAGCTCCTGCTTCACCACCACAGATGTGTATAGCACCAACAGAAAAGATGCCACCACCCCAGTCCTCCTGTTGATCTCACATTTCCTTTTTCCATCACTCTTGAACAAGATCCAGAGAAACTCATTTTCCATGAATAAGGGCAATTGTTCCCTCCATCACCTGGTGAGAGAAATCCACTCCTTTCGAGATAAAGAACCATGACCTCAGACTTGCAGGTTTTGATCCTCATTCGTTATGAGGGTCATTGTGGACTGTTCGTTGTCTGACCTTTCATCTGAAACCAGCTCAGAATGGGAAACCCTCCCAGGAGCACAATTCTCCAGACAACCTAGCTTTGAGTATCTCTATGTTGCACAAGCCCCCAACTACGTCAAAGTGATGGTTCAGGGTGGTGAATAAAGAAATAAATAACAATGAGAATAATAATATGCAGGAAATATGGATTGTGGCAAAGACAGGGCAACTGAATCAAATAACCAACACTTCAGGTTAACTCAAGTTAACAAGCAAACATGCAAAGGACTTATGGTTGAATGAGCAAGGACTTACTTTGGTCACCTGAAGCTAGGAGGTCAGTGCAAGTGCCAGCTTATATTAGCTAAATCATAAAAAGCAAACAAAAATACAATACAACATTTTAAAAAATAAAAAGTCAAAATAAAATTGAACAGAAACATAAAATTAAAAACATAAATAAAAGTGTGAATGTCAAAAAGATCAGAAAAGTTTTGTTTATAAAATATCTCAGTATTCATTTTATAGGGAAAATGGCAACCAAGATGTCACATACCAAATTCATGGTCGTTCTAGCTGTGTGAGTTTAGAGCCTTCTCAATTGTCAACAAAAACACAAAAACAAAACATTATGAAAATATGTTAATTTGACTGAAATGACAGACAATTTCACATACAGTATAGATGTATTGCAAATGCTTGAGAAACCTTAAAAGCTCAACTTACCGCTTTACTCAAGTACTACACAGTGGCAGGCAAAAGTATTCAAATCACTTGAAAGTCATCATCATTTTCTGTATGACAAAAGATTTGTACACATATGTATTCATTCAGTATTTGGATTGTAACTTGTATGCTGTAACAATACATTTCTAGAGTCAAAATAAACCATTTTCTATAGATATTTAACTGAAGAAGAAAAACTATAAAGTTAGTGTTTACATAAGTATTCAATCCCTACATATTAATTCTTTGTCGAGAGCCCTTTTGCCACTGTAGTTTAGCCTTACATTGTGTGTGGATGTCTCAAAAAACAAAGAGCTGACTAAAGTACAGAACACTCTACAAAACATATAAAATATACAGAACATTTATAAACTATACCGTTTAACAATGAGAACATTCAGTTTACTTAAGAGCAGGACAGGGATGGCACCTGTGGAATTTGTGACAAGAAATATCACAAGTAATTCAGGATCTGATTCAGAAAGAGACCAAATGATCGAGCAATTATAGCACATTCCTAAATAAGAGAGAGTGCATTAGTGCAACAGAAAGTTTGGATAAAGAGGCATTATGGTTTAACACAGAGCAGTACCATTACCCCTCAATAGTCAGAGAAACCCTGTTAACAATCATTAAATCTATAGAGATTTTTCTGCTGTATTGTATTTGCACTGTATACAGTTATTTTGAGTATATATTACTGAAATCCATTATGTCAGGTATATTTTACTCCATTATATTCATACTAGTGAAAATGAATGCAGTAAAACATAAGAAAATCCTGGACGAAAACCTGACGTAATGTGATATGCAAGACAACAACCCCAAGCATGAAGCCAAAGCTACTTGGGAATAACAACGTAAATGCTCTGGAGTGGACAAGTCAGGGTTCAGATCTTAATCCAATTAAGAATTTGAGGCTGGACTTGGAAAAAGCTGTACACCCACAATTCAACCTGAAAGAGCTTGAGCAGTTTTGCAAAGGAAAGTGGGAACTGTCTAGATGTGCAAAGCAGATAGAGAGAGACAGAGAGAACCTTGAGCACACAATCTTAAAGCTGTCATGGCTGCCAAAGTTACATCTACTATATACTGACTTCAAGGGGGTGAATACTTGTACAATCAATCATTTTGTTTTTTATATTTGTATATATTTTATATCTGCATAGATCCATTTGTCATTTTGACAAAAAAAAGAGTATTTTAATGTTAATGTCAAAAAAGCCAATTTGGTGTAGTATAACAATAAAATATGAAAACTTCCAAGGGAGTGAATACATCTCCTAGGCACTCTCTCTCTCTCTCTCTCTCTCTCTCTCTATATATATATATATATATATATATATATATATATTGTCACACACATGCAAATAGGAGGCAGCTAAAGGGCTTAAGAAATGTTAACAGTACATCCGACCAGGGGGCAGTGGGGTACACGGACTGTCTTTTTCAGTTCCCTGCAGACCTTTCCAGAGAAATGCTGCCAGGTTCCGGTGCCCCTGAAGACCTCACTTCTGGTTGCAGGCCCTTAGATGACATCAATTCTGGTCCAAAAGAAGTCACTTCTGGGTTCAGCCCCTTTTGATGATGACACTTCCTATAAGGACCTTTAAAGCCACCATCTTACCACCAATGAATCATTTCTGTTTTGGACTCAGTCTTGTGAACAACTGTGTTCTTTCAAAAGCCTTTCGCAGCCAGGGATATTATACAGGTGGCTGCCCCAAACCTTTTCACGATGTCTGGTCTGTGTTTCTATCACAGTATATATATATATATATATATATATATATATATATATATATATATATATATATATATATATATATATATATATATATATATATTTATTGTCACACATGTGTAACTAGGAAGATGTTGTATGGACCAAGCAAAGGTAATTCCACGCCAGACCAGGGGGTGGCGGGGTGCACTAAACCTTCTCCTGTTATTTCTACAGACCAGCAGCAGGAAAACGTGTCTGATTTAAAACAGATGACATCACTTCCGGTTCCGGTGCCTAGAAGATGATCACTTCCGACGCCTACTCTGACTAATGAAGAACATCACTTCCGGTTCCCTTACATCACTTCCTGTCCTATCCCTTAAAACTGCCATCTTGACAACCCATCATCAGTTCTGTTTTGGACTCGGTATAGAGAGCATCTCTGCATTTAACAAGACTCTTTTGCAGCCAGGAATAAAATATATATATATTTTAGAAATGAGATTAAGTACATGATACATCACAAGTCATTTTAAGATTTAATCTTTTGCTAAAAGCTGTAAAATGATTAATATCTATAATGAATCTTTGCAGTTTTCCTTCACTTTATTTGCTATGGGATTCTCTGATTAGAGTCATGGCTTCAGCACATCAGGCTGATTAGAATGGAATTGGGCAGTCTATCCTCAGCAAATCATTTCATCTTCTCCTGGGGAATTCCCAGACGCTGCTAATTCAGTTGAGACATTATCTCTATGCTCTGTCCTGGGTTACCTTCCAGGGCAGCATCCATGGCAAATTCCACTTGGGAGCACCTTAACTTCATACCCTAAACCATTTCAGTTGGCTGCTTTGATCCTGAGATGAAGCAGTTCTGTTCCATGGTCATCCCATATTCCAAGATCCCACAACCCTGTGCAAGAACCTAATTTTGGCCACTTGTACTTTTCATCTCATTTTTTAGGGCGTCTACACTTATCTGTTGACCATAAGTGGGGATGGCAGTGTAGGCTTTCCGGTAAATAGAAAGCCCATAAAGAAGTCTATTTTTACCTTTTTGAAACATCTGCTATCATTGCAAATTTGGTTGGACACACTTAAGGTATCCATTATTAACTAGTCTCTAAACATTTTATTAAATATGCTATTAGCAATAATAAATTATCATGAACAATGATAAAATTCCTGCAATATTTTACTGTCATTTTTTTATTGCTTCATGTCATGAAAAAAGCTTACATGATGTTTAATAATATGCAGACTATATGGTCAATTATAAGCAGCTACAATATTAATAGTCATAATATAACTGTGATTAATCATGATGTTAGCAATATTACATTATGAATGGGAATAGTAAGACTCATGAAACACAATACATTGTTTTATAAAGCGTTTAAAAAATTGTATAATCCACATCATAAAAATACATCATACTAATTTTATAAACAATATTTGTTAAATACATTGATATACTTATGTCATAAAACATGCTACAAACATTTAGTAACATTCAAAACATAATTAACCAAATCTTTGTAGACTGTTAATAACTGCTCCCTATGTATAACTAAACCAAGGAGTTTAAAAGACAACCAAATTATGCTCACATTAAGTGTTTTATTAAGAAGAATATACAAATTATTTAGCATAAAATATATACTCATTTTATCTACCGATAAAACGAATGTGACAAAAAATTAACAATCACATTTTTTACTGTTAAATTAAAAAAAAAAACAGACCTGTATATAAATTAATTGCTTTTTCTATTTTTGGTTTTTGAAGAAATTAGCAAAAATGATTAGCGGTTTACAGCAAATCATTATTTTCAAACACTTTTTTGCTGGAAACTACACTCCTCCAGGCTTGACATTTGGCACAAAAAGAATGTGTGAGTTCGGCTTCAATTGCTGTAATCAGTCGTTTAACAATGCCACAATAATGACTGGAATTCGCTATCCATACTAGATGATAAATTTAGCAACATGAGTTACTTCCCTGCCATTTCACATTTCCCATACAGATAACTAAATAAAAATGAAACTGATATGTAAATACTGCACTTACGTCTTGATGTGTACTTCCTTTGAGGTTTAATATGAGAAATGTGTTAGTACTTTGGCTGTATCACCTTCTGTGTGTTTAGTACTACAAAGTGAATCCTTTTTTCGAATGCAAAATGTATTTTACATATATTGTGGACCTGCAGGGAGCGTACAGCCGCCCTAACCTGACACACACAGGCAGAGACACAGGTTTGCCACACAACACACGTTTTATTTACAGTCGGACAGTGCTTTTCTCTCGTTCTTCACAGCACAATACAGTCCAAAGTGCCAATATATAGCACAGTCCTTTTCCTTTCCTTCTTCTTCCTCCTACTCCTTCTTCTTCTTCCTCCACCCTCACCTAACCTCACCTCTCCTCTCCTCTCCCAGCAACCTTTGTCCAACTCCTCCCGAGTCTGGCTCTCCGAATGGAGTGAGGCAGCTCCTTTTATTCAGTACCTGGGAGTGCTCCATGTGGTTCAACAGGATTACTTGAGGACTGCACTCTAGTGTTCCAAGGGAGGTATTGCCTCAGCGATGCTCTTCCATTCCATTGGCGTCCCCGACAGGAAATAGCTGAGGCCGCCCATCATTATATATATATAAAAATAAAATAAGCATCTACAAATAAGCAATTCATATACTAATTATTTATTGATGAATGGAGAAGGGTACAGTCTTGACCTGTTGGTATTTTATTCAATCTAGGTTGTTGATTTGGTGGGCAGTTACCAGCCCAGCATACCACAGCATAGAATATCACACCGGCCATCACAGAGTTTATATCAGATGTGAAAGATGTCACTTCCTGCATTAAAGGAACACAGTTACTTACCTAAGGGAGAAGAGCCAGCTCTTATATACTGTAGTTCCTCTGTGTTCCGAGACTACTGAGTACTTGTAGGAGTGGACCACCTCTATATCCACTTCCTGAATAGTGACCAGACATAGAGACTCTTTGGTGTGGTGAATGTCAATAACCAGGACCTTGGTTTTGCTGATCTGAAGAAGCAGACAATTCTCTTTGTTCTGATATTCTAATAGTGTTGTTGCCTCGCAAATCAGCTATTCTGACTTTGAATCTCATGTCCATTCTTTATCTGCATTAAGTTCATGTTGTCTGCCCATATCTGCATGCATACTTAGTTTTGTACACGGTAGGTGAATTGGTAGTTTTAATAAGGCTCTGTACTGGTGCATGCATCACTGCAGTCAAGATGGGTTGTATTCAATGCTGCCAGAATAGGCTCCTGATACACACATCCATCACTTTTAATTAAGTGAATTTAAAAATGTTTTTCTTGAAAACTAACAATTTAAGTTGACTATTCTTGTAGGTTAAATTAGTAAGAAAATTCCATTAAATATTCGGCCGTTTAATGATTTTAATTATGCAGTACATAGCAGGTGGTATGGCGATGTAGTGAGTAGTGGTGAGGCCTCCCACCGCTTGGACGTTGCTTTAGTTCTTGGCTGAAGATTCTCTGTGGCTTTGTGTGGGTTTTTTCTGGGGGACTCTGTTATCCTCCCACACTCTATACGTGAAAATACCATGAAAGCCAGTATTTGTGTAACATCAGCAACAAGAACATTTATTTACATAGCAGAATTTCATGAAAAGCAGGAAGCTCAAAGTGCTTTAGAAGAAGCAAAAGACAAAGTTATAACTATAAAGAAAAAAATATATAGGTAAATACAAAAATAATTAAAACTAAATAGATAAACATATATGTAAAAGAAATGGAGGAGTCCTTAAGATTGGAATAAATTACTGTTAACTAAACTCTTTTTTTTAAGTTTCTAATGGTTTTAACAGAAAGTGTGATGACATGGACTACTTACTGTTTTGATTGTTGCCTATTGCCCAATAAGCTTCAGGACCCTCCAGCCATGCCCAGGAAACTGAAAGATGGATTGATGGACGGATGGTTGTGTTTGATAAGAATCTTTGATGGACATAACTACACTTGTAAGGCACACAATTACCCAGGTACCTGTAGTGATCCACTTTCTCAAATTGGCCAAAGTGATGCAAGACCTCCAAACTGGCCAGGAAAGGGTGCACTGCAAGGCGGCCTGAGATCCACCAAGACGGCCGACACCAGGGTCAAAATACACTTCTAATTTGAAGCTCAAAAATATATTAATAATAATTCTTTGCATTTATATAGCGCTTTTCTCACTACTCAAAGTGCTTAGCAATTGCAGGTTAAGGGCCTTGCTCAAGGGCCCAACAGAGCACAGTCCCTTTTGGCATTTTACGGGATTGAACCGGCAACCTTCCGATTGCCAGTGCAGATCCCTAGCCTCAGAGCCACCCATTCGCCCATTCTTAATTGTCCCAATTATATAAAAAAAATACCCAACTAGGAAAGGGACAACCTATAGCCCTTAGCTAGGAGGTGAAAAGATTCCTTATAAATAAAAGATTTATTTTTTTAAAAAATGCTCTGCATAACAAAGAAAACTCAAAGAGCAGAAAGACAAAAAGGAGTTGCCTAAAAAAAGGCAATCCACTAAGAAGCACAGTCCCAAAACAAAATCCAAAACACATGCAAACTCACTGACACCAAGTGCATACAAGGTACCTCATTAAACTGCCTTGCTCCTCAACCTTTACAGCGTGGGACAGTCCCCTGTGGCTCTGCACCACCCACAAATAACGAGAAACTTGATAGAACAAATTCTCACACACAGAAACTAAATAATAAACAAAACTGACAAGCATACATAATTAAAAAAGAATAAACTTAGGTTACAATATTAATGATTTAAAGGCTTAAACATAAAATCAGGACTGACATTATAAAAAAACAAGTACACCTGTCTGAAAGCTCCTGCAGTTATTTAATCGTTAAACTGTAAAGTTTTTAAAGTTAGTGTGATGATGTACTCTATACTGTAGTTAAGGGTCAACAGCATTAGAAACCAGCATTAGAAAAGCATTAAAAATGAGTTGCTCTGCTAATTTTCTAAAGGAACTGCACAGCTTTGGTTCAAATTATGCCACAGAACTTACCGGTTGGCTACATAAGCAATGAATCATGTAAAAAAATATATATAGCTGGGTAAGAACATAACAATTGAAGGTTGCTGAACAGTTATTTTTACTATAATGAATGAATAAAGAGGGTGGTGTACCCTACAGCAGGTTGTCTGTCCCATCCAAGAACTTGTTAGACATGGGGAAAAAATAATTGGACCATACAGTCGAGTAGCTTAGGAAAGTTTAGAAGGTTCATTAATATTCTAATCATTCCATAAAGTTCCCTTTTATGGTTGTGTGGTATGGAATCTTTAATTCGTCATGGATTGGCTTTGGTGTTTCTGTTTGGTTTAAGGACTCAAGGTATCTCATTTCCAAGTATAGTGGAGCACATTGCTTGAAGTGGAAGCAAACTACTAGCATTACAATGTTTATGGTGATACGCTAGCATTTAATCAAAGACCAGTATGGGGAGGCCCCCTAAAGTGTGCTGATATTGCAAACTGGTGGGTCCCTTGTAGAGCATCCATTTTCTAAATGGCATTAAGAAAGAAACTGCAAACCTACTCTGAATAAATGGGTTTTGAAAATGGATGGATGGAACACTTGAAGTAAAGCTGACAATTACAAAGAATCTATTTAAACCTACATGCAGTATTTTTTTACAAATAACTTAGAAATTAAGTATATGTGCTACTGATATTGAATCATCCATCCATCCATTTGTTGAATGTGCCTGTCCAGAGCAGAACTGCATGTTTTAATGATTTAGAAAAATGAAAAAATGGCTGGAGGCCTATCCCATAGTTTTAAAAATGCTTTATTGTATTCTCTTACTGGATTTTTCCATCTATGTAATCTATTTTTACTTACAGTATAGTATGTATATGTATTATACCCAGCCCCCTATTCTTTGCGTAATCCACACTTTACTGGACTCATTTTGAATTCTGCTAACTGTTAACTGCTAAGTGAGAAGGTACTTGAAACTGTTGGAAGTGTAATATGAGTTGGGTTAAGTAATGATAAGCTCAAACATATGGAGCTAATTAAATGGCACAGCTGTTTGATAATTTTTTTTTTGATTTTCAAGTTAACATCTTCTTACTTTATTACTTCATTAATGTGTTGCCTGTTGACCTATATATATAATTGAAAATACAGTATTATAGAGACCCAGACATAACTAACTTATTAATATTTCCATGCAAACAAAATGGTTAAACATTAAATGGACACCAGTCATAGGAAAAGAGTAATATATTGTGAGGGATTGCCGGCAGTATATCTTGGCCAACACCCCCAAGTCGCCAGATGGAGCCATCCCTGCAACATGGAGGGGCCCCGAATTGCAGCAGGGCATCATGGAACTTGGAGTCTTTCATCACAACACTGCTAGATAACGTGGGGGCCGCCAGGGGACACTGCAGGGAGGCCCAGGGACGTGTATTTTCCTTATAGCCCGGAAGTACTTCCCAGTCGAGGGGATGGCAAGAATGACGTACTTCCAGGCTGAAGAAAAGAAGAAGTTTTTACCTGACCCAGAAGTGTTATAAAGTCACATGGACTGAGGGACAGAAACACTTCCAGGTTAAAGACTTTAAAAGGACTGTGGGAGATCCCAGCAGTGAGCCGAGTTGGGAGGAAAGGGTGACTGAGCTGCTGGGAGTGGAGGATTGATTATTGTTTATTGATTGTGTATTGTTTATTGAGCATTGTGGAGTGGATGGTGCTTTGTGCACAATTTATGAAAATAAATTCATTATTGGACTTTTATCTGGTGTCAGTATGTGTTGTCCGAGGGTTCAAGGGGACGATAGTGCCCCCTATCTGTCACAATATATAAAAAAATTAAAGGAAAAGGTATTAGCTTTAGCTAAGTATAATGAACTTACCACAATTTTGGTAATTAATAAACTTCATTTTCCTGTCCGTTTCTTATATTATACAACACTTGTAGTTTAAGTAAATTTTACTTTATTTGCCTTGTCATTATTTGAGCAAACTAAAAAGAAACAGAAACAAAAGAGAAACACATTAGTAACAGAGAAATTACTAACTTACCTTTCCTTGCAAACTACCTGTTTAGAAATTATACTAGCACAAATCAGAGTAAGGAAGGTAATGTGGTCCGTATCAGCAGCAAAGCCAGAAATTACAAACTGGGTGGGTCTGGAAACAACTGGGTGGGCAAGTGTAGCGGCTTTAAAATGGTTGCTGATGATGTGAAAGAAGACAGACACACCAATATTCAAATTCTGCCGTTTATTCTGAAAGACAAGCAGTAAGGGGCACAGTCAGCACACGCAACGACAGGCACTCTCTCAGTCTCCTGCAACAGCATCATCCAGCTTTTGCCAGGAGTCTACTGTTATGCTACATGTGCGTCCTATGGGTGTTTCATTAATTAAAGCCTCCCCTGCTGCAACAGGAAAACAGGAACTATTATACAAAAGATACACTAATTGCATTCATAGTAAACAAAATTCACCATACACAAAACAAAAAAACATTTCAGTATTAAAAAAAATAGTTTTGAGACTGTTCACTAAAATAAAACAAAATAAGCTAACTCAGCCACACAAGCAATAAGCTGTTCTTCCCTTGTAGGTTAGAGCACCTTTGGCTTATTAACAATCGAATTAAGGTCCTCAGGTTGCCCATGAGGTGAGCGACTATAATGGTTGACAATTGTTGATTAACATCCATGTTAAAAAAAGGATAAGTGTCTGTGTGTCTGTCTGCATGCCCGTCAGTTACTATGATCTCTGGCATTCCAACAGGTGGTGCATCACAAACATTTTTAGTAATAAAATGCATTGTATTTGTCATTCCAATAGACGGCAAATCACAAATATTAACAGTCCGTTTATGAATCACATACCAAATGGCATATAACAGAGACATATGCACTGTATGGTGCATTGCAAACAATGACGCTGAGGTCTACTTTGATTATTTAGATCTCAACCCATCTTAGATTGGTAGCACAGCTAGTAAATCAAGCAAAAATGGTGGGGATGGGGCCTTGATTCTGAAAAGATGGGCTAGACTAATGAATGGGGGAGAGCATAGCCCCTGGTCAGTATAAAAGTGAAATATAACAAATTTTGTAATAATAACTGCAGTTCATCCAAACTCTCCTCTCCCAATTACAATACAATATAATACAGTTTATTTTTGTATAGCCCAAAATCACACAGGAAGTGCCGCAATGGGCTTTAACAGGCCCTGCCTCTTAACAGCCCCCCAGCCTTGACTCTCTAAGACAAGGAAAAACTCCTCAAAAAAAAAATCTTGTAGGAAAAAATAGAAGAAACCTAGGGAAAGGCAGTTCAAAGACAGACCCCTTTCCAGGTAGGTTGGGCGTGCAGTGGGTGTCAAAAGAAGGGGGGTCAATACAATACAATACACAGAACAGAACAAATCCTCAATACAGTATAAAATAAAAAGTTTTTTTAGAAGAAAAAAAAAAACATTTTAGAAGTATGGAGCAGAATTTAACAGTAGATGATATCACATAATAAGATTTAGATATTTTTAGAGTCCTGGAGACCTCATCCATCAAGCTGCCTCCCCCATTTGGCCACTCCACGGGTGAAACAGTGCTGGGCCAGCCAATCCAATGAAAGGACCCCTCTTTCCCACGATTTCTGTGATCCTCCATCAGGGATGACTTTACCTTAGGCAGGCAAAACAACTTGGCAGGTGGGCCGTGGCACCAAGTGCCCCATTTGAGTACCAAGAAGAGAAACAGAAAAGGTGAGGGTTAGTATCCAATTATAACTATCATGTTACTTATGTTTAGTGCTAATGACTAACAACAGAGATGCAGTCTGTACAGTTAATCAGCAGCTCTAGTCAGGATATGCTAAACTAAAGTAGTGAGTCTTCAGCCGGGATTTAAAAGCTGAGACCGAAGGAGCATCTCTTATAGTAGCAGGCAGACCATTCCACAGTTTAGGGGCCCTGTAACTAAAAGCTCAACCTCCCATTGTTATTTTATTAATCCTTGGAACCATAAGCAGACCGGCATCTTGAGATCTTAATGTGCGCTTTGGTTTGTAAGTCATGATAAGTTCAGAAAAGTAAGCCGGACCTTGGCCATTTAATGCTTTATATGTTAAAAGGAGGATTTTGAAATCTGCCCTAAACTTAACCTTAACAATTCACAGGCCCCATTAAATAACCGCAACTGATGTGCCCAACAGCTCCTCATTGTGAGCTTCTCTCTCTCTTTCTACCAGCAACAAGTCCATTATTTGATAAAATTCAGGTAAGGCCAGGGATGGAAGCATGGTACACAAATAGTCTATTTCCTAGATAAATGCTTTGTAATATGTAAGAAAGAAGAAATATATCAATATGACACAACAGAGCTCACTACCCCAAGTGCTCAGGCAAACCCTGCCCTGGACTTTTCAAACCATTATATTCTGTATATACTCGCAGATAAGTTCTCCCACAGATAAGTCGGGACTTGATTTTATCATATAATTTCTGGTATTTTATAATGTCAGTCAAATAAGTCGAATGCAGAAGACTCATGCTATCTGTCCAAGAGATTGTGATATGCTAACACCGACCTGAGAGAGTAATCTTGGAGCACACAGCCTTTTTTTCTATGTGGGTACAGCAATGCGCTGTATCAGCGTGTGCTCCTAACCTCTCTCTCTCTCTCTATTGTGCTTATGTGACCACACAGTAATACCTGAACTATTCCAAAGCAACGTTTGCACTGATTTGTGTTTTTGTATCTCACACCCTCATACACCTTTATCATAAGAGCATCCCTTATCTATGATGGAGTGTTCAATCAGAAGAAAATATGAAGCTGGTTTTAAATTAAATGTTGTTGAAGTAGCAAAAGAAATTGATAACTGCACTGCTGCAACAAAATTCGATGCGCCTGAGAAGCTGATGTGAGACTGGAGGCAGGGAAATATAAAAACAAAATGTAAGTGTCGCATTTTTGAATGGGTGTATAAGTTGGGGTCTGATTTCATGATCGATTTTTCGGGTGTCAAGACCCGACTTATACATGAGTATATACGGTAACTGACATTGCAAATATGCAGGTAAGCTTTTTGTGCTCAAATTAGAAAAAATGTAAATGTTAAGGTCTAATGCAGTGGTCTTCAAACTGGGGCATGGCCAGTCTTTATTTTTGCTTAATAAGTAAATATAAGTACAACCTGAATGTAGATGTTGAACTGGGCAGCCATGAATCAGGCTCAACCGTTACGTCAACTTGGAACCATCTCCAAGTTTATTTTTCTCTTTTTTTGACCATAACTTGGATGTAACTTGCGAGTTACTTTTCTTCTGCTTTCCACCTGGACTCAACTGCAACTGTATACTTTAGTAAATGTAAAATATTGAAAAGGCTTTTTTATTCCATATCAAACCACACTACAAATTCATTTAAAAATTCCTTGGCATTTACATGGAAAATTAAAAAACGCAGATCCACAATCCAAGTATTCCAAAATGCAATATTGGGGTGGAGTGGGGTGTGGTTAAAGGAATACCACATTTAGTTGTGCCTAATAAGAGCTCAACACTTAACATTTTAAGATGGCAGTACTTCAAAACATTTCAAATCCTGAAGATGGTAGGTACGTCAAGAAATCAGGTTGAGTACCCCTGCCTAGAGCTATCGAGAGATATTTGAGCACATATCATATGTGTCAGTAGTCTGCTGTAGTTAATAATTTGCTTTGAATCATGTCCAGCTTCACAGCATTGGATTTATATTCCAAACATTTTGGGACCCTTGGTCTAATGTATCAAATGTATAATATCTGGCACAAACTCCTGGTGTCAAGCATATTGGTGCTGTAAATATTATGTTATGAAGCTGTTCCATACAGTATTATCAAACATTTTAAAACTTTTCAGGCTTAGATGTTGCAAAGTGCACTGGAGGCATGTTCTTTCCAAAGGACAATGGCCCAGAACACAAAGCTGAAGATGTATCTATACTAATAAAAGGCAAAGCCCTCACTCACTGACTCACTCATCACTAATTCTCCAACTTCCCGTGTAGGTAGAAGGCTGAAATTTGGCAGGCTCATTCCTTACAGCTTACTTACAAAAGTTAAGCAGGATTCATTTAGAAATTCTATGTGTAACGGTCATAACGGTTGACAACGTCCACCATGTTAAACTTTCTTATTTATGGCCCCATCTTCATGAAATTTGGTAGGCGGCTTCCCTGCGCTAACTGAAACCGATGTATGTACTTATTTCGGTGGTATGACGCCACTGTCGGCCGCCATATTGAACTTTCCAATGGTCTTTGTTACTTATGGGCCCATCTTCAAGAAATTTGGTACGCGAGTTCCCAATGCTAACTGAATTCTACTTACGTACATATATACGTCCATAGCCTGCAGCTCGGTCGCCGTGTGAGGCGGCGTTGGGTCCCTCATCCCCATGCCTCCCACGTAGTTGGCTGGCTGCCTGCCTATATAAGGCCGTCTGTCGTTCTGGTCTCTTCATTCCCTTCCTTGCTTCGCCACAGTATTCACGTCTCCCTGCTGATAACTGCAGCATTTTTATTTAATCCACGGCTTCTCCGCTGTTTTATTGTTCGTTTATTACGACTATAGTTATTGTGTAGGTATTTTAGACTTAGTTTACATTGTTCAGGTACCCATTTCCTTTATCATTCCAACCGTACACCCATTAACATTTCTATCGAGGTGATCACCATCGATCAAAGAACTGTCACTTACCCAGTGGTTTCCATGCCCCGGACATGCCGACTGCCTTTTCCATTCTCTGTGTTACATATTGCACGGCCATATCAGGCTCACTCTTGATATCCGGAGGAACATTATGTCTTATGTATTGAATGACTGGGACAGGTTCAAGGTGTGGACTGATGACGGTACGGGAGATAATTATACTACACAGGAGCACTATAAGAGTGAAATGCTTAAGCCCTTCACCTATGGTTCTGCATGTGAGTTGATGGCTGCCGCTGAATTGTTCGTTTGTCGCTTTCAAGTGTACCGAAATGGCCAAATATTTTACATCTTTGGACAACTGCCAATGCCTCTTAAACATCTTAGATTCACAGGTGATGATTTGAGTAGTGGACACTTTGATGTTTATGAGTGTTTAAACTCTCAAAAGCTGGAATTCAAACACCTCCAATTTCCAGTAAGGCTGTGCTTCGCAATGACAATTAATAAGTCTCAGGGACAGACCCTACAAAAGGGTGGCATTGATTTGAGGCAAGATTGGTTTTCACATGGCCAGCTATATGTTGCATGCTCAAGAGTAAGCTCAGCGCACAGCTTGGTCATATTACAACCGGAGGGCCAAACTGACAACGTGGTATACAAAGAGATCCTTAACAAATAATTATTGGTATATTTTTTCTCAGTTTAAAAAGGTGTACTTTTCTTCTTAATAAAAATTTTAAAGCAGTACGATGTGCGGGTATTTTGCTAGTTAATAATAAGCAGCTCAAAAAGAGATTCATTTTCTTAAGTGCCCCTGTTAATGTTCTGACTTTTATCTAAAGAAGTGATGCGACAGATCTCAAAACTGCTGCTATTCTCGGATTCACAACCTTATTGACAGAGTTAGAGCAAATTTACAAAGATGAATGTGAAATGCGCACAGTCACAGTGTGAAGGGGCTTAACTGCTAAGAGTCACAGCTGTTAAGCATGCATCCACCAAGTGAAGCAACTATGGATTTTACTTAATCATTTCTTTTAGCAGTTTTTTTGCTGATATGTAACAACTTTCACCAGGCTGATTAGCTTAAGGATTAAAATAATTACTGAAGTAATATTTCCTTTTTAAAAAAAATTTGAACGTGAGTGTCAGTAGGCTTTGTGCCCTAGGAATCAAGTTACCCAAACTATTCTATAACATTTTGCGGATCTTTCTGATCATAAAGTAGGTCTTTACGATAGCATTTGATGAGAAGAATTCACAATTAATCACAGAATTACGGTATTTGAGGGTTCCTCTAGAGTGCTTCTTTCTCTTACACGATTTGGCTCAAAAACTAATCAGCACATCGTCATCTTATAACAGGCTTACGTTTCAAGTTTTATATTTTTCTGTCCAGTCATTTTAGCCCTAGACTATCCTAAAGAAACTGTGACACACAGACACACACCCAGACAGACAGACACCCATCATTGAGATATCAATGTTTTCATTTTTCGGAGAGATCGACAAATCTAAAGCTTTTGTCAACCCATAGACGATAGGTTATGATGGGGGGGATGCAAATCAAAAAATGCAAAGTTTTTGGCAGAGATTGGCAGTTCTTCATGAACAGAAATTCTTTCCGGTGACATTCTTTAATTTTTCATGGTGGTAGAAGGGAGTAGAAACCCTCAAAGATGATGGATTTGTAAATTAAAATCTGACTTACCACATTGTGATCACATTAGTGGGGCGAATGAAGAGGCAGGGTAAAGCCAAATGCTTGGGATATGAACAAGACAAAATCCTGTTTGAATGGAACAAAAAGTTGACAAAATAAAAAAATAAATATGTGCCTAAATGCACAGTTTGGAAAGTATAGTCCTTTTAAGCTCTGGCTTAGATCAGCACAGCAGCAGCAAAGTCACCATCCAAATACCAGAGGCGAGGCGAGGCTTCCTTTACTCCAGTGCCCTCAATGGGTGGTTTCTCAAGGCTTTGAGGTGAAAAGGAGACAAAACTGTTTGTGACAGCACCCCCTCTTGTCCTAGGGTGATATTACATACTTAAGGCAGACCTGGAAGGTGACCATCTGGTGCCCATGCATGTCACCACACAAAGCAGAGATCATATTACATTACAGCAGCAAAAGTCTACCTATCTGGCTTTTTAATGTTCTGGGATCATATAACCAGTATGGGTGACATTTAATGTTCATGTACCACTGCAAGTGTGGATCTGTCTGCACTGCTTTCAAACACATATTCCCAATGATGTTAAGGTAGATTTTCAACAAAGGCCTGAGTTTTAAAGAAACTGCACTCATGTTACAGCCAAGCAGATCTTGTTTTAGAAAGCTGATCACAATGGTTATTTTTTCAAGGCTTTAGAGACACGGTCTTATTGCTGAATCTTGTGTTTTTTTGTTTTAGGTTTATGAAGATCAGGAACCAATATCAGCAGCATTGGGAATAAGCCAATAGATCTGGACAAGGCACTGGTCTTCAGAATGTTACAGCAGTAAATCTCACATCTAAAGAAAATACATTGTATATTGAAGCTGGCAGTTTTTTTATGGAAACATAAGAAAATGATTTACACTCTTACAGTATAAAATATCATAGATATTAATGAAAGAGATATATAATGATCCTGGGATGGCACAATGGTTCACTGTTTAGCAGTTCTGTTTTACAGCTCCTGGGGTCAAATGCTAACCAGACTCTGTAGAATTGAATGATATTCCCATTTCTCTCTGGGTACACTGCAATTTTCCACCCATTTTCAAAGATGGCAAATTGTTGACTCTATATTACCTTGGAAGAAAGATTTTGGTTGCGTGTCAGATGATACCTTGTTGGTCCTTGGCTTATATCTCATGCAGCTGGAATAGACTGCTCTTGTGACTCTCAGCTGGATTAAGCATGTTTCAGAATGGATAGATGTAACAAGTTGAGTTTGCTATTGACATGACTACAGTATGCAACTTTTCAGAGGAATCAACTCTATTAAGTTTCAGTACATGTCGCAGTCACCATAAAAATCCCAAACACTCTAAATCAGAACATAACACCTAATCAGCAAGATATCTGTAATGCTTGCCAGTGTAAAGAGTTCAAATCATCCACTGCTGGTCTTCTAAGTATTCCAACGCTCTCTCTCGCACGCACACACACTACACTCTTCATGGTTCCTGCAGTCGACATCTTTTCATTGCTAAGCAAGCAGGAGGTTGATGAGCCTATTACAAACCTGATCCTACTTGTGTTAGATGCTGCTACTCATTAGTGCTCATTGTTAGTGCTTTTTCATGTTGACCTTCACAATAACATTTTCACTTTGTCCATTTAAGAGTATTTATTGCTCTTTTATGCCACCACCTCTTGTATTCTATAAATTCTCAGAAATTTTTGTCTCTAATTGCAGATACAGAATTCAGACCAAGCCTTACCTTGAAGGACACTGCATTCAAGTATTCTGATGTACATCCAGAATTGAAAGAACTCTCCTTGGTTTTTATGGTTGCAACAATGAATGATGAAATAGACAAAATAAATTGCAGATGCACACCACCGTACAACACACCATGTATATTATGTACCTGTAGATAACTCCAGTCAAAGCAAAGCACATCTTTGAGACTCATAACATGTTTGGTTAACAAAATTAAAATTCAAGTTTTGCTTAAAATTTACTGTAGGTTTATTGTGTGATATATTTAAACTGAAAAACATTTTTAATTCCTAGTAGAGTTTTAGGCTGTACATTGAGTTGTTTCCCACACTTTATAGTTATGTGGCTTCACTTCTAATTATGGGCAGAGTTTGACATTTAGGAGAAGCGGGGCAGACAAACCATAAAATAAATTGCATTTTTTTTCTTTACGCCCTCCCCCACCTTAACCTATCATCCATGGGGGAAAGCTTTAGACTCATCAAAAATCTTGATCTCCATTTTTTGACAGATCTCGATGTTTTAGGGTCTCCTTATACTGACAATATTGATATCTCAATGATTTGTGTGTGTCTGTCTGTGTGTCACAGTTTCTTGAGGACGGTGTAGAGCTAAAACAGCTGGATGGTGTAAAAACATAAAATGATGTAATTGAACAAAATGTATGTGTGTAAGTACAGAAAATAGGACAGAATGATCAAACTTGTTTGTGTTTTGCGTACGTGACAAAAAGCATATATACTTTCTGGAAGTTTTCTTTCAATGATGTGTGTGACAAGAAAATATACCTTTAGGGTAAGGACTTTACCAATTGGAATAATACAAAATGAGTCAGGACGCTATTTTTATTGCTTACGTGGTCAACGATCAGGAGACTAGAAAGGTATAAAAGAGCAAGGATATCTGCGCTCGAGGCAGATGAAGTGCGGTGTCCTAGGACTGTATTTCTCTGTCATTTTACCCTTGCCTGGTATGTATCAATAAAAGGTTTTTACTAATTTTAATTTTCTTCTCTGTCTTCAGTCACAAAAAGTGTCCACAGTTTTTTTGGCGCCCGGACGTGGGGCAAGAGACGGCTCGTCGACTCCTCCAGCGAGACCATTTCAGTGATCCGTCTTACCAGCGGACTGCCGTCAACTTGAGCTCCGGCAGCAGAGCATGCAGCTCCGGCAAAAGTTAGGACTGCCCTGTCCTGAAAGAGTTCTTGTGTGAGGAGCCCCTGGTCTCCTCTTTGCTACATCCACGGTGACTGAACGGATTTCCAGACAGAGCTTGCACACTTCCAGGCTGGGGTAAGCACCGGGGAATTTCCGAACATTTTTTTATTTTCTAAATTACGGGAGGACGAGTTTCCTGTTGACCGTCTAGTCATATTCATATCTCAACGGGTTGCTTAAGGTGATGGAGACTTGACCCAAGCAGTTTGACGCATACGAAAGGTCTGACGAAAGGATACTGGCCTCACCCATATCCTAGACTCGGCTGGACGTATTGATGTAGTATTCTGCTGAACCGAATCGGACACGAAGTCACCTGAGCTGGAATCCGGGGATGTGAGCGGACAGGCTAATGGGACGAGTAACGGGGTGGTATATATATATATGGAAACATAAACAGAAAAGAGCACAGATTGCAGGTTTGCTGTTAGGACGGAATAAATAAATCTACATACTAATAGGAATACCGTGTTCTCCTGGGAACTGGGACAGGACCGATAGTTGGGTGTCTCCCCTTGGGACTAAAGAAGGGAACAGTAAGGGAATAGTGAGTGGCACACTTAATACCTCGCTGATTCATACGTACAAGGGATTAGACGAATCAGTATATAGTTGGAAAATTAAATACAGGACCCGGGAAGAGCAAGGGGACATAATGGGAACTTATAACAGTAAGCCTGTTAATCGCCGCACAGGGGGATCAAAATCATTAATGCTGGAAGAATTATTTTCGGAGGATCAACAGACGCCCCGTAAAAATGGGTCTCCTAGGAAATTTATAGAAAAGAAGACAGGTTTAGATTTCAAGAAGGCATGTAGGAAATGGAATAGACAGAGTGGTGGGCGTTGGCCGATAGAGGGGACAGGAGATGCAAGTGAAATACAGGAAGCTAGGAAGATCCTGTGTAGGAATAAGCAGGGTTGTTATAATAGTGGACCATATCGAATGGATATGTTCGATAGATGGGAATTAGTAATAAAAGACAGAAATTTAGAAGCAGTACAGAAACAGAATGAATTGTTGCGGGCAAATGAGGGAAAGGCTAAAAAGGAGAAAGAGGAATTACTAATTACATTACAGAAAGTTCAGACAGGCACGGAACCACAGGCAGACGGGAGGAAAAGGAAGAATAATCCAAATAAAGACCCCCTTTATCCTATTATTTTTTCCCCTCCTCAGTACCAACCTCAGGCACCTCCATTATCCCCTCCTCTATCCCCATTCCGACTGCCCCCCCTACACTACAACTGGCAGAAGTTTCCCCCGATGATCCCCCAGGCACAGATCACTATGACCCCTCTACCCATCGTGATGACCCACCCCGTACTAGACACTTGCCCTTTAATAGAAGGTCCCAATCCTCATTATAACCCTGCCCATCCAGCCGGACCCCAAAATCCCACAACAGTTATGATAAATCGGAACTGGGACATCCAAAAACTAAAGGATGTCGTGAATGCACTTCCAGATCCAAAGGAAGTAGGAGGACTAAAATTTGTTGAACAACTTGATCAGTTAGATAGCATGTATAAGCCTAACGCTGCTGAATGGACCCAGGTACTTCGTCGAAAGCTTGGGACCACATGGGCCACTGTTTGCAGGGGTGTCCGCAATGACGTTCCATGGGTATGGAACCCAGCTTTAACTCGAGGACAGGGGATTGGTGGAGAAGGCGAATTTAACCCACAATGGGAGGCGTTGACACAAAATATTGCAGAAAAATATAAAAAAGGAACGGACTGGTCCCTTATTTCTGCTGCAAAACAAAAGAGAGACGAGACGGTTGATGAATGGGCACATAGGATTCAAGACCTTATGGCTAATCACTCGGGCTTGGAAAATGTTGATGACCGCACTCGAGCTGCAGTTCCACCTTTTGTTTCCGGTTTGCGCCTTGATATACAAAACAAGGTCCGCACTTCCTGTATTGAGTGGGAAAGTGCCGCATTTGATGAAGTCAAACGACATGCTGAACATGCCGAAAAACAAACTAAGCAGAAGGAATCGGACTCTCATGCCAAATTATTGGCAGCACAGATGAACTATTATACCAGGAATACTCCTGACCAAGGCCGAGGATATGGCCTTAGAGGAAGGGGACGAGGATGAGGAAGAGGTGGTTTTGGAGCTCCTCCTGTTGACCACAATAAGAATCCTTTTATTCCCTCTCCCTTTAATCCCAATGTTAATTCCTACTCTTGCTACGCCTGTGGTGAAACTGGACATTTTCGTCGGGAGTGCCCTCACAGACAGCAACAGCCCCCACCTCCCCCTATTCCACCTGTTTTTTCTGACACCCCTGACCAACAATACTGGCCATAGGAAAAGGCAGGGACCTCCAGCCACTCTTTTCAACTACCTTTGCTCACCCATAATTCAGAGACTGATCCTTTACTGACATTGTTCGTTGATGGCACTGAGACTATTTTCTTAATCGACACTGGTGCCACTCGATCTACCCTCTCGCTGGCAAAGGTCCCTGCCTCGAATGAGACTGTTACTGTGCTTACTGCTTCTGGACTACCTCACCTTCTTCAAGTATCAAAACCTCTTCAAGTCCAGTCACGTCCTGGCGGACATACCTTACTGCATCGTTTTCTTTTAAATCAGCTCTGTCCAGTTAACCTTTTAGGAAGAGATCTCATGACAAAACTTTCTCTTTCTATTTCTATGACTGACAAAGGTTTTTTTCTGTTCTACCCCCAAGTTGTTGTGTCAAATTGCCCCTTACCCTAAACCCTCTTTTGCAGCTTGGACTTTAGATATTTCCCCACACACCATTTCTCCTCAAAGCCCTACACTCTTTTTCCCCCTGTCTCTTTCCCAATTTACAGGCCCCTGACATTTTACACTGTACTGCCCAATACTTCCCTATAGAAGTAGACACCCCCTGGCTAGAATCTTTCCTTACTTCTGGTACTCGCCCCGAAACCCTTCACATCTCCTGTGTTTTTATTTCCTTAGCTAAATCACACACTGTTAAATGGGGGAAATAGGACCATGGGTAGAAAAATGCCTTGAAAGAACAGACTGGTTACAAGTTACTCCGGGTATTTTTAATACTCCTGACCGTTTAATAACTAAAGTGGCGCTTCAAACTGGTTTTTTTTTTTTTGTTTTTTTTTAGTACATCGGGCTTTGTGCCGTCCTTCCTCTTTTGCTTGTTCATTGCAAACCACTTTCCCTTCTTGTCTCTCTATGCTCCCTGATTCACTATGGTCCCAGGGAAAGAATGATTATGGAAGGATAGCCCATTGTGAGCCTCTGGTGATCCACCCGAAATCCTCCTTCCGCCCGCACCGTGCCCAATGTCCTCTGTCTCCCGAAGCAGAGGCTGGCATCTCCGCCGTACATTCTGATCTCGTCAAACGCGGTACCGCCGTTGGACATGGACCGTCATGCCTCAGGGATACACTGAAGCCCCTTGTGTATATGGACAAGCTCTTGCCCAAAATTTAGAAGGCTTTTGGCCGGACAGGATACAGTATGTAGATGGAAATGATATGTAGCGCTACGGAAGATGATTGTACAAAAGATACCCAGAAATTGTTGCTGTTTTTGGGGGACAATGGCCATAAAGTTTCTAAAGTTAAGCTGCAGCTAATCAAAACAACTGTAAAATATCTAGGTCATGACATTACGTATGGAACAAGAGCTCTCTCTAGCGATCGCATTACAGCCATCCAAAATCTTCCTAGACCGGTCACAAAACAACAGGTTATGTCTGTTTTAGGTATTCTGGGCTACTGCAGACAGTGGGTTCTAAATTTTACTGAAAGAGCACAGCCGTTGCAACAATTGGCTAATACTCCTGGCATCCCCCTTTCTGGCCAGGTCCAATGGAATGAACAGGCTGAGAAGGGTCTCTGTAACCTAAAAACTGCTCTTCTATCTGCGCCCGCGCTTGGTTTGCCTGATCATTCTCGTCCATTCACTTTGTTCGTGGACGAAAAGCAGGGATTTATGAATGCAGTACTGATGCAACAACATGGAGATAAACAAAGACCGGTGGCTTATTTTTCTAAAAAACTGGATCCAGTGGCCGCAGCACTTCCTCCGTGTCTTCGTGCTGTGGCTGCAACAACAGAAGCTGTATTAGCAAGCACGGATGTAGTTCTCATGAGCCCCCTAACAGTTAAAGTGCCTCACGCTGTACATTCTATCCTAGTACAAGCCAAAACTTCACATCTCACTACTGCTAGGGCAATACACTATCAGAATGTACTCTGTACTTTGTCAAATGTTACAATTGAAAGATGCTCCACTTTAAATCCAGCCACTCTTCTCCCAATTAACAACGAAGGAGAACCACATAATTGCCATGATGAAATAGCAAAGGTTATAAAACCTAGAGTAGATCTACAGGAAACACCTATAGAAACTGGAGAAATGATTTTTGTGGATGGATGTTCCTTGCGATTGAAAAATGGAGCACCCTCAACCAGTTACGCAGTGGTCCAAGGGGACCGCCTGCTGGAAGCAAATCGAATTTCATCAAGCTTGAGTGCACAAGCAGCTGAACTCATAGCACTCACTCGAGCATGTCAGCTGTCCGAAGGGAAGATCGTAACAATTTATACGGATTCCAGGTATGCTTTTGGAGTCTGCCATGATCATGGAGCACTATGGAAACTAAGGGGATTTAAGACCAGTACTGGCAAACCCATCCAACATCAGAAATTGATCGAATCCCTTTTAGAAGCTATAACCAAACCATCGAAGCTAGCGATTGTTAAATGTCAAGCTCACACAGGAAAACAGGATCCTGTTAGCAAAGGAAATGAATTAGCTGACTACTTTGCTAAAGAGGCTGCATATAATAACACACCAATTTCTTTATTCCAACAGAGAAATGACCAGGACCCTGATAATCAAATTATTTCTTTACAGAGTGCAGCCACGGATATCGAAAGGAGAAAATGGTCCAAAGAAGGGTCCCTCTCTGATGGAGTCTGGACTCATAAACACACTAACAAACCTTTTCTCCCAAAAGCCTCTTTCCCAGGAATGGCAAAAATCGCCCATGGCCTCGATCACGCAGGTAGAGATGCCATGGTTCGAGATGTTGAAAAACATTGGGAAGCTGTAGGTTTCTCTACAAATGCAGAGCAATTTTGCAGACGCTGTGCAATATGTCAAAAGTTTAATGTGGGAAAAGGTACCCAGGTAAGTCCCGCCGTTACCCCTAATCCAATGGGTCCGTTTGAACACCTCCAAATGGATTTCATTGAACTAACCCCGTCTAAAGGGTACCAATATTGCCTTGTGATTGTCGATGTGTTCTCCCGATGGGTAGAGGCTTTCCCTTCAAAACACAACGATGCCAAAACAGTAGCTAAAGCACTAATTAAAGAGATTATTCCAAGATGGGGTATCCCTCAAAAGTTACAAACAGATAATGGCACTCATTTTGTGAACTCCGTTATAAATGAATTAACCACCTGGCTCCAAATTAATGTGCACCATTATTGTAAATACCATCCCCAAAGCGGAGGCATCGTAGAACGATGCAATGGCACTTTAAAAGCTAAACTCGCAAAAATTTGTGAACAAACTAATTTATCATGGCCGGATGCACTACCCTTAACTTTAATGGGACTAAGGGGACGGACACACCGACAACTGGGACTATTGCCGTTTGAGATTCTGACCGGACGTCCCATGCCCATTGGCATGGTTGTAGGAAATGTGAATTTGCATACTGTGGACAATGATCTTCTCTCTAGTCTTGCAGGTCTCCGAACCTCGTTGAAGGAAGTCCACCAGCAGGTTAATCAAGCCTGGAGGACCAGCCCACCTTCTAAGGATTTACCAATTCCCTTGGGCACCTGGATCCTGGTTCGAGATACTCGGAGGAAACACTGGCATCAGCCTAGGTGGAGAGGACCATTCCAAATTCTTCTATCCACACCACATGCCGTGAAAGTTGAAGGACTGCCTGCCTGGATCCACGCATCACATTGCAAGAAATGGCTATCTTAAAAATACTTTTTCTGTTGACTGTTACCCGCACCCTCTCAGGCTACCCAAGGATGGGTGGTGATCTCTATCTAAGTACTTTACCGCCTCTATGGAAAGGGCATATATGCTACATGAGGAGCACATGTCTCGTATAGCTTCTTCCATTTTCTCCTCCCCATCCCCTTTCCCCCCCCCTTCCCCTTCATCAACCATTTCAATTTAATTATATTGCCCACATCATTTTGTTCAAAAAGGGAGGAGTGTAAAAAACATAAAATGATGTAATTGAACAAAATGTATGTGTGTAAGTACAGAAAATAGGACAGAATGATCAAACTTGTTTGTGTTTTGCGTACGTGACAAAAAGCATATATACTTTCTGGAAGTTTTCTTTCAATGATGTGTGTGACAAGAAAATATACCTTTAGGGTAAGGACTTTACCAATTGGAATAATACAAAATGAGTCAGGATGCTATTTTTATTGCTTACGTGGTCAACGATCAGGAGACTAGAAAGGTATAAAAGAGCAAGGATATCTGCGCTCGAGGCAGATGAAGTGCGGTGTCCTAGGACTGTATTTCTCTGTCATTTTACCCTTGCCTGGTATGTATCAATAAAAGGTTTTTACTAATTTTAATTTTCTTCTCTGTCTTCAGTCACAAAAAGTGTCCACAATGGAAAAGTACCAAACTGGAAATGTAAGCCTGTTATGAGATGACAATGTGCTGATTCATTTTTGAGCAAAATTGTGCAAGAGAAAGAGGTACTCTAGAGGAACCCTCAAATACCGTAATTATGAAAATAATTATGAATTCTTCTAGTCAATTGCTATCATAGTGAACTATTTTATGGTCAGAAAGATTAGGATCAGAGCGGCAAATAATTACTGAAATGTTATAGAATAGTTCGGGTAACTTGGTTCCTAGGGCGCAAAGCCTGATGATGCTCACATCCAATTTTTTTTTTTTTTAGACACAACTGTACAGCTACATAGTCACATCATAATCCCAAATCAAATATCAGAAATTCTATGTAATATAAAGTTACAGTATAAACAAAATCTCGAATACATTAACACTTTTAAAAATTCGGAAGTATGAAAAAGTGCATTTCATGATGCTGAAATAATAAAAAACATTTTTTTTCTCAGTTTGTCTATTTTTTGCATTTGGGCAAAATAAGTACTTTCTTATTTTTTAAACTAGGGGGCTTTGCCCCCTGCTCGCTCCGCTCTCCAACCCCCTAGCCTGTGCTATGCGCCAGCCAGTTCACGTCTCTGCCGCTCGTGTATGTGGATTTCACTTTCACCAAACAACAAATCTTTTAATTCTCGTGGATATGCCTCTTCATTGGGAAGAAACATTACTTTTCTTTGATGGCAACACGAATTAGAAGATCTACAAGTCTCCGACTTAAAGTTTAAATCTGAACAATATATTCGATCTCTTTTCACTGTTCCGTTATTTCACCGAGTAATAATTTCTGCTTGTTTGCGCTAATGCGATCTTAACTATCATTTTTTTTTGAGACTTTGGAATTTTAGTACTTTCATTATCTATAACCTGCTCTGCATGTGTAATGCACCAAGATTTTGGAACCTCTTTACGACATTCTACTTTGTCATCTACTCTTTGTCTTTTATTTCTGGCCCCGGGCGTGGTTAAATCTCTTGGCACAAGGTCTCGTCTTGCAGGACTTGAAAGTATCTCTCTGAAAAAGTCACGTCTTGTCCCTGGATTTATTTATATAATAGAGACACAAGTTAGAAAATGTATGGATAGTGTAACATCTGGGTGAATTTTTTTGATAGTTGGAGTACTTTTAATTTTTTATTTACTTCATTAAAGAAACATTTTGATTATTAAATGTGTTGTAATAGGAGCAACATACCATGGAGGAAGGACAGGTATCCTGGCTGGGATGGAGGATGTTTTCTTGCCCAGCCACTGGGCCATAATGGAAGGATGGCAGAAGTAGAGACTTAATCCAGTTGGAACATCTTACAGTCCTCAACCCAGCGTGGAGAGAAGAATAGTGCACAGACTGGGTGAACCTGGATGCTGGGAGCATTTCATTCTCCTCCAAAGTAGATGACAGTGCTTCTCTGGGCTGACCCCATGTAGGACACCTGCAGGGTAGGATGAAAATGGGAGTCTGGAATCGCGGCCCTGCCAGGGTCCTTGGGTAAACACCATGGTACATCTCCTTACTGCGTGTGGGGCTACTATTATGTGTGCCCTCTGTAAAATATGGCTCAATATTGGAGCAAAAAGTAATGCCGACTGCTTTACAGTACTTGAGTCTGAGTTGGATTGCAGGATTGTTTTTGTGTGGGGCTGACATGGTCTCCCAAAATATGTGTGGCTTTCCTTCACCTTCCATCTCAAGTCAAAATATAGATTCAGTGAGATTGTTTGAAATTTCTCTATTTTAAGCATTTGCATGCTTTTTCTGCCCCATTTAAGTGCATTTTCGTCCACAAACTTAAGACAGGTAAATGGTGCTTCCAAGTTGGCCCATTGCTAGCGGTGTCCTTCTGTGGAGTGGAATCTTGTACAGTTCAGTGGGTGTCTCTTTATCTTTAGGGAGCCATGATGACACAGAGATGATACTGCTGCCTCATGACTCCAGAGCACTGTCAGTATGGAACTCACATATTCTCTGGTATCCTCCAATATCTCAAAGACATGCAAGCTGGGCACCGACTCCAGCGTCACACATCTCTGAACTGAATAAGAAGATCAGAAGATAACTAAATTGATCAGCACTTCATGACTTTCTACTGTCTAAGGAAATGAATGGATTCTCTGTATATATCATATAAAACTGCTTTGAGCTCCACCACTAGATGAGGTATTAATATCATTTTTTTTTCTTCAGCCAAAATATTAGATCTTTTTTTCTTAACTGTCAAAAAAATTATATTTCATTTTTAGTGCCCAGTAAAGAGATTGCAGTGATGCAGAAAAGAAGGTTAATATGCCAGGGTGAATCTTATTTTCCAATGTGGTGGTGACACGACTTTGTAAATGTGTACTGAGGCATGTTCAAGATCCTGGTAACAATTGAATTTAGGGCACAGTAGAAAATCAAGAAGACGTTTATATTTGCAGCCGCTTAACTGTCTTAGCATAGCTGACTATAGGAAATATAAAAATAATATTTGTAAAGTATATGAATCACAATAGTTTATAGAGGGCCTGAGGGAAGAGAAGCTGTTCAGAAGGCACGGCTAGCATCTGAATGCAGCAGCAATGGATTTTAGCTCTGTTATATTCCATCTTCTGATTGTTTGCCCTATTCTGCTGTTTTACAGTTAGAAAAAAATAAGCAAACAGTTGACAGTGTATCAGTTCAAATGACTCACGTGGGAAGAGCTCCTACTTCAAAACAGAATACTTTTTGTTCTCTGTCGTGTCTTTAAAGAAGGGTAGGTGAGACTGAAATAGCCTACGGAGTTAAACAAGTTGGTACAATGGCTCTTTTAACCTTTTGTTGTTGAGAGAGTGATGGCAGACTTTAGCCCCACTTGCAGGCTGCTGTTCATATTGATTGGAGTGCGTAAAGAAAAATCACACAGGAGAACAGCAGCCAGTAGTGGACATCATACATCTTAAGTCCTTCCATTATTAAATTCAGATTCAGAGTCCATTAGATCTTTACTAGGAACACCAGATACAAAAGAGTGATGTTCTAAATATGTCTACTTGAACATTTTATGTGGAAAATAGAAGCTCAGCAGCAATTGATGAAGCAATCCACTGGACTTTCACACTTCACTTCACTGCTGATGAATCCCAAGGTAAAGTGGCAGCTAAATATTTTCTGAGGACTGTTGGTTGACATCCAATTTTATTTATGCAACTAAAGAAAGGATGGTGTACTTTAAAATGAGGGGAAAAAATGATTTCACATTTGCTAGATTTCATTTGCCCCTTATTGTACAAAAAAAGATCTAAAATTATAATATATGCCATGCAGCAGAAAACAAAATTGTAAAAATATTTGAAAAGACTAGGGGATTATGAAGAAAAGACATAAGCCTAAATGTGTAAAAGGTTAACTGTTAATACAAAAGCCTTTCTTAAAATTTCTGATTGGCCAGTGGAGGGAGACAAAGATCAGTAACATAAAATTGAGATATTTAAAGCTAACAAGGCCCGATATTGTCACCTCAAGTGAAAACAATAATAGATTTTATAGCTCAGTAAAAATAACACATTTTATTTTTAGAGTGGCAGCAATAGAAACTGCAGTACAAAGAGCAAAAAAAAGCAACTTCGGTTAACATGACTGCATTGGAACTAATTTCATAAATATGAGAAATTAGGAAAATAGACATGAAATGATACACTGAGTCACATGCAAATATGTCATCAACTATACCCTTGTATCCGGTCCCTCTGATAAATTCAACATTAAACAACGGGCCTCTTATCAATCTAAACATCTTATTTAATGCTTTTCTTGTAGGAAGTGTCAAGATATCTACATACTTTAGGTGAAACAAGGAACACTTTGAGACATTAAAAGTGAAGAAGAACACTTCACATCCATTGATCATAGCCACACTGACCTCCCTGCGTGTGTTCTTGCTCAGGGTTTCAAAGACACCTTTCACTGAAAAACAGAAAAAGATAACCTCATTCACATGCCCGGGAGTACACATTTTTCCAGGTCTTAATGACAAACATTTTAATCTCTCCCTTCATCTTCTCTAATGGGAGCTTTTTCTCACATATTGCCATCTTTTCTCCTTTCATCTGCACTGATTTTGTTTCCTCCTTCCCCTCCAATATGTTATTGGACACCTCATGCACACCTCATAAAGGCTGTACAGCTGAAACATTATTTTCCTTTCCAGACCATGTAACATAATGCATAGTGTGATGTGTTTGCTACTGGATAAAGTATTTGTCTGGTACAAATGGGTGGCATCAGAGAGGGTCGGCTACCAGTAAGACTCTTGGAGCTTAAGAAAAAGGGCACTGGTAACACATATCTGACTATCAGTGCAAAAGATTTCCTTATGATGGAGTGAATCGATTCCCTAGACTTGGTAGCTCAGGAAGTCAGTAAAGTTCGAGGAGTGTAGTAGGAGCGTGCAGATACTGCCATGAGTCCGAGTGACAATGTGGGTGGCACATTAGAAGGGGAAACTGGCAACACCTGGTTACAGAAGTTAGACTGGAATAAAAGCAGTGATTAGCCTCAGTGTCAGAAAGTGATATTTTGGATCTGATAGCTATTATCTGTATTATGACTTTTACCCGAGCAATAAGATAAAAATGTATTGTTTTGGTACTATAGATAAATTCTTACTTTTTAAATGAATATCACGTCAGTGATTTAATAACAATAGGAATACCACCCCTGTTTCCACCTGCTTTATGCCCAGTGCCGCTGGGATAGGCTACACCTCCCTGTAACTCCTTACTAAGCAGGTTCAAAAAGTTTACATGTAAATGGTTTATTTCTTATATTCATGAACTTTTATTTAAAATTGTTGAATATCACCAAAATATCAAAATAAACTGAACCTAAAATAAATAGATGAATTGGATAGTAGCTAGTTTGGGTGACTGTACTGTGTGTTAGCTCATCACCGGTGTAACATTTAGGGACTGTCCTTGAATTATAAGACCCCTGCTTTGTAAGGTGAGTATTGGTTTCTGTTTTTTGCTCTCAACTTTGATGATTGTCATAGTAAACAATAAGGAGCAGTGATGAATAAGACTCTACGTGAAAGAGCAAGACAGATCCAGGCAGGGATGATGTGTGTTGTCCTGCCAGGCTAAGAAGAAATGTACCAACTGTGGATGGTGTTCTTTACAGGCGTACCCTGGGTGACCTAGCTGTTGCTTGTCAGACCCTCGGTCAGGTAAGAGTGTATGGCCACTGAAAATATGGACCTCACTGTGCTTTTGATGTGCCAAGAACTATAAGGAGCTGCTGTGGAGAAATTTCTATGCAATTTACCATTCATAAATAAGAACCACCTTATAAATATGCCTACATAAGCGCACCTCGAATACAGCCCTGAAACATCCATATATGGAACATGATAAGCAACTTCATACATATTGTAACACTAGATGGCGTTATACCAGCACTTAACCAAACACACAGACACTGACAACACGTTTTAAAAGCACCAAGAAGTTGTTTAATTTATTTTCTTTAAATAAATAGTGCCCAAAGCACCTCCACCACAATAAACAAATAAACACAATAATATTTAATTCTTGAAATCTCTCCTCCACACCTCCCAGCAGGCTCTGTCCTCTACCTCCCAACTCCAGCTTGCTTGTTGGGTCTTCAGTAGTCCTTTATATAGTCCTTGGCCCAGAAGTGCTTCCATTCTTCCGTCCTCGTGATTTGCCAGCACTTCCGGGTCAGATGGAGGACTTGAGGTTTTCTTCAGCCTGGAAGTACTTTGGGGTTTCCAACCCCGGGACTTGGGGGTACTTCCGGGATATACGAAAAATAAAAATCCCCAGATCTTCCTGCAGCATCTCATGGCATCAACAATGGTACCCAGCAGGACTGTTATGCTGAACTACAGATCCCATGATGCCCTGCGGGAATCTGGGGCACCACTGCTGCAGGGAACTCACCATTTGGTGTCTTGGGGGAGGCAGTGCCCCTCAGTAGCTGCTTTCCCACATCCTTCTCTTCTTTGAGCATCCCGGCCGGGTTGAGCAGCCGGTCATCTGCCACAATATGCAATATTGATACTACAGAATTTCAATGGCTGGTAGAGTAACCTCCCCCTCCTGACGCGTCAAGACCCCGCCACCTGCATTCAAGGGTGTCTGGTTGTGTTTCACAACTAAGAGTGCATTATCTCTCCTCTGTGCTCTAGGGGTGCAGGAAAGGTGTAAAGCACAATTGTCTGAGCACATAGCCACTATTACCAGGCACATGTAATGACGTGATTGCTGTTACAATGAATAGTGCAGACCATATAAAACACCGAGGGTTTTGCCAGTTACCAACAAGCCAGCCACCATGTACAGCACCATCACGTCTGTCAAAGCCACTTTGCCTCAGAATAAATGAATCACAGGTTGACCAGGCCATCTAAATACAATGCCTGCCAGTCACATTTTGGATGACTTGTGCGTAAATTTGAATGTCACTGCTTATGGTTAACAAAAGCAGCTTCATTCTCGCTAGGTTCCCCATTTGCAATAGGATTGCAGTAAAGTCCTCTGTTTACGTTAGGAGAAATGGACACTGCTGCAAATTGCATTTCATCGTTGGCAAAAACATGATTTTTTTAATGTATATACACTCACACCATATAAGAACTGGATATATTGCTCACCGGTCTGTTAATGGCTTCTAGCACAGCAGGCAAGATGGAATGGAGCTTGTGGAGTGACAACAAGTAGCCACTATAAAAACTGATGAAAGACCAAACTAGTTCTTCAGTGCAAATACTTAGCGTTGGTCACTTTGATCACTTATGAGGTGCAATATATTTGTCACATCAACGCACATTATAATAATGGCTTGATGATATGAATTATTATAGGCCGTCATTAAGCTGGTTTAAGTGCATTTCCCTGCTTTATCAAGAGTGTCGTCATTTGCCAGTTTTTCTGAAATGTTGGGTAGTCAGAGCTGCTGTAAGTATAGGCAGCATTTCGTGTCACATTTTCTTTTATAAATCCTGACATTTGTGTGGGAAGTTGCATATGCATATTTCAAACCACTTTTTGTGCATATGCAAGCTTGATAAATGAGGCCTGTGGCCTCTGAAATACAATATTAGACCTAGAGTTACGGGGACGCCAGATACTGATAGGGGGTATTCCATCCTGGTGTCTGACTCCATGACTGGAGCTGCTGCAAGGCCATCCCGACCCCAGAAGTGACAGCAGGGCAGGATTTAAAGCCAGATTACTGCTACGTCTCACCGAGAGTGGATGCTGGGACGTGTGTTGTAGGCAGGTAGTTGATGTTTGAGTGGAATTGAGAGGTCTATTTAAAGACAAAGAGAGTTAAAAAGAACTGGTGCAGCATTGGTGGGTAAAGACTAGAGCTCCATCGTCTGTGTAGTTAGACCCAGATAGGCTGCAGATGATTTGCTTTACTTTTGTTCATTTCTCAATTAATTTTCTTCTTCTGTTGATCCTTTCCTTTTATTTTACTTTTTATTAAAATCTCTATTTTTGTACATGTTGCCCCTTTCATGTTACTGTAAGTATTTTAATTGCTCCAGGGGTGCTATACAATGGCTGACCCTGCACTCTCACCTCCAAAAGTCATGTGAAATGACTAAGACATGATTAATACAGTGTAACCAAATTAGGGCTGCAACAATAAATAGCGCCTCCTCTCTGCAAGAATCTCTTGTTTGCACTAACCCCATCAGGATGTTTTAAGGTATTGCCCACAAATCAGTAATGGAGACTGGCAGGCAGGTTTCAATTCCATTCCTTTACCTGTTACAGATTGCCTAAGGCACAGAAAATCTATACACTCGTCTCCAACCAGCTAATTGCTTCCTTAGTTTGGTAAAACTCATTGTGAGGGAGCACAGGTGTGTCCCTGGTGTGCCCAGTCATGGGAAAACGTCCCTTCCAGGGTGAATGTGTGCTTTTCACCTTTTGCTGACAGGACTAATGAAACTGGATTTAGAAATAAGTGTGGGCATTTTATCACACAATTACTTACACAAATTGGATTTGTGAGGGACTGTGCATTGTGGGGAACCATCATTCCATCCATTGCCAATTCCTGGTTTTGTGTTAATTTTGTAGAAATTAATATAGAACATGGAGAGATGGATTTTCATATCTGACTTGGAGGGCAATGAAGTTGTTCCCATATCAGGCAGCAGATGGCACTGTTGCACAACAAACGATACGTAAGGTGTATAACAGCTAAACACTGCTGTCTTAATAAAATGCAGGATTTACATTACTTCAGCTTTGAAGAAATATTTATTTATTAAAACATTATGCTTCACAGATTTACACTCACTAAGCAAATTACCTGCACCACTATACTAATACTGGCTAGGCCTCCTTTTGCTGTCAAAACAGCCTCAATTCTTTATGGCATTGAAAACATTCCTTGATTCTGGTCTGCGTTGACATGATTGCAATGCAATCGCAATTTCTGCTGATTTGTCAGTGGCAAGTTCATGTTGCGAATCTCCTGTTGTACCAAATCCCACAGGTCTTCTATTGGATTCAGATCCTGTGACTGGAAAGACCACTGAACTGACTGTCCTGTTTATGAAACCAGTTGGTGACGACTATTGCTTTGTGTTGGGGTGATTTATCATGCTTGACGTACCCATAAGAAGGTGTATAAATTGTGGTCAGCAACAATACTCAAATAGACCATGGCATATAAGCATTGATTGATTGATATTAACAGGCTCAAAGTGTGCCCCCATAAATTACACCCCCAGCCTGGACTGTTAACACAAGGCAGATTGGGTGCATGGATTCATACTATTAGTAATAAATTCTGATTTTACTATCTGTGTGCCTCAGCAGAAATCGGGATTCATCACACTAGGTTACATTTTTCTAGTCTTCACCTGCCTAACTTTAGTGAACCGGTGCCCACTGCAGCATCAGCTATCCATTCTTGGCTGACAAGACTGGAACCTGACATGGTCTTCTGCTGTTGTAGCCCATCCACCTTAAGGTCTGAGGCGTTGTGCATTCTGGGATGCTTGTACGGAGTGATTATCTGAGTTACTGTATCCGTTCTGTCAGCTCGAGCCAGTCTGGCCATTTTCCTCTGACCACTTTCATCAACAAGGCATTTCCTTCCACAGAACTTCCGCTCCCTGGAAGTTATTTTTTGGTATCGTTTTGAGTAAACTCTAGCGACAGTTGTGTGTGAAAATCCCAGGAGATGTGTAGTTATAGAAATACACAAACCAGCCCGCCTGACACCAACGCTCATTCCAGGGTTAAAATCTGTCCCCATTCTGGAGTTTAATGTGAACATTAACTGAAGCTCTTGACTTGTATCTGCATGATGCTGTTCATTGCACTGCTGCCACATGATTGGCTGATTAGATAACTGCATTGATAAGAAGGTGTTCAGGTGTTCCTAATAAGTTTCACAGTGAGTGTTGATTCCAAAACGGAATTAAATTAGATAATTGCAACAATTTTAATTCCAAATAGACTGTCTAATTTTATTATTAACATTTGAATATTTTTCCAATACAGTTTTGCACTATTCCTTTCAAAAAGTGAAACTATTGTATCACAAAATCTGTTTTCAGTAGCTCCCTTTCGGATGATTTAAATCACTATATATTTTACATCCATCCATCCATCCATTCTCTTCCGCTTATCCGAGGTCGGGTCGTGGGGGCAGGAGCTTGAGCAGAGATGCCCAGACTTCCCTCTCCCCGGCCACTCCTTCTAGCTCTTCCGGGAGAATCCCGAGGCGTTCCCAGGCCAGCCGGGAGACATAGTCCCTCCAGCGTGTCCTGGGTCTTCCCCGGGGCCTCCTCCCGGTTGGACGTGCCCGGAACACCTCCCCAGGGAGGCGTCCAGGAGGCATCCTGATCAGATGCCCGAGCCACCTCATCTGACTCCTCTCGATGCGGAGGAGCAGCGGCTCTACTCTGAGCCCCTCCCGGATGACTGAGCTTCTCACCCTATCTTTAAGGGAGAGCCCAGACACCCTGCGGAGGAAACTCATTTCAGCCACTTGTATTCGCGATCTCGTTCTTTCGGTCACTACCCATAGCTCATGACCATAGGTGAGGGTAGGAACATAGATCGACCGGTAAATTGAGAGCTTTGCCTTATGGCTCAGCTCCTTTTTCACCACGACAGACCGATGCAGAGCCTGCATCACTGCGGACGCCGCACCGATCCGCCTGTCGATCTCACGCTCCATTCTTCCCTCACTCGTGAACAAGACCCCGAGATACTTGAACTCCTCCACTTGAGGCAGGATCTCGCTCCCAACCCTGAGAGGGCACTCCACCCTTCTCCGGCTGAGGACCATGGTCTCGGATTTGGAGGTGCTGATTCCCATCCCAGCCGCTTCACACTCAGCTGCGAACCGATCCAGAGAGAGCTGAAGATCACGGCCTGATGAAGCAAACAGGACAACATCATCTGCAAAAAGCAGTGACCCAATCCTGAGTCCACCAAACCGGACCCCGTCAACACCCTGGCTGCGCCTAGAAATTCTGTCCATAAAAGTTATGAACAGAATCGGTGACAAAGGGCAGCCCTGGCGGAGTCCAACTCTCACTGGAAACGGGTTCGACTTACTGCCGGCAATGCGGGCCAAGCTCTGACACCGGTTGTACAGGGACCGAACCGCCCTTATCAGGGAGTCCGGTACTCCATATTCCCGGACCACCCCCCACAGGATCCCCCGAGGAACACGGTCGAATGCCTTTTCCAAGTCCACAAAACACATGTAGACTGGTTGGGCGAACTCCCATGCACCCTCCAGGACTCTGCTAAGGGTGTAGAGCTGGTCTACTGTTCCGCGACCAGGACGAAAACCACACTGTTCCTCCTGAATCCGAGGTTCGACTATCCGACGGACCCTCCTCTCCAGAACCCCCGAATAGACTTTTCCAGGGAGGCTGAGGAGTGTGATCCCTCTGTAGTTGGAACACACCCTCCGGTCCCCCTTCTTAAAGAGGGGGACCACCACCCCGGTCTGCCAATCCAGAGGCACTGTCCCTGATGTCCATGCGATGTTGTAGAGACGTGTCAACCAAGACAGCCCTACAACATCCAGAGCCTTGAGGAACTCCGGGCGTATCTCATCCACCCCCGGGGCCCTGCCACCAAGGAGTTTTTTGACCACCTCGGTGACCTCAGTCCCAGAGATGGGGAAGCCCACCTCCGAGTCCCCAGGCTCTGCTTCCTCATTGGAAGGCATGTTATTGGGATTGAGGAGGTCTTCGAAGTACTCCCCCCACCGACCCACAACGTCCCAAGTCGAGGTCAGCAGCGCACCATCACCACCATATACATTGTTGACACTGCACTGCTTCCCCCTCCTGAGACGCCGGACGGTGGACCAGAATCTCCTCGAAGCCGTCCGAAAGTCGTTCTCCATGGCCTCCCCAAACTCCTCCCATGCCTGAGTTTTTGTCTCAGCAACCACCGAAGCTGCATTCCGCTTGGCCTGCCGGTACCTATCAGCTGCCTCCAGAGTTCCACAGGACAAAAGGGACCGGTAGGACTCCTTCTTCAGCTTGACGGCATCCCTCACCGCCGGTGTCCACCAACGGGTTCGGGGATTGCCGCCACAACAGGCACCGACCACCTTACGGCCACAGCTCCGGTCAGCCGCCTCAACAATAGAGGCACGGAACATGGCTCATTCGGACTCAAAGTCCCCCACCTCCCTCGGGACATGGTCGAAGTTCTGCCGGAGGTGGGAGTTGAAGCTACTTCTGACAGGGGGCTCTGCCAGACGTTCCCAGCAGACCCTCACAACACGTTTGGGCCTACCAGGCCTGACCGGCATCCTCCCCCACCATCGAAGCCAACTCACCACCAGGTGGTGATCAGTTGATAGCTCCGCCCCTCTCTTCACCCGAGTGTCCAAGACATGTGGCCGCAAGTCCGACGACACGACCACAAAGTCGATCATCGAACTGAGGCCTAGGGTGTCCTGGTGCCAAGTGCACATATGAACACCCCTATGCTTGAACATGGTGTTTGTTATGGACAATCCATGACGAGCACAGAAGTCCAATAACAAAACACCACTCGGGTTCTGATCGGGGGGGCCATTCCTCCCAATCACGCCCTTCCAGGTCTCACTGTCATTGCCCACGTGAGCATTGAAGTCCCCCAGCAGTACGAGGGAGTCCCCAGAAGGTATGCCCTCTAGCACACCCTCCAGGGACTCCAAAAAGGGCATACGCACAAACAACAGTTAGGACCCGTCCCCCCACCCGAAGGCGGAGGGAGGCTACCCTCTCGTCTACCGGGGTAAACCCCAATGTACAGGCTCCAAGTCGGGGGGCAATAAGTATACCCACACCCGCTCGGCACCTCTCACCAGCAACTCCAGAGTGGTAGAGAGTCCAGCCCCTCTCAAGGAGATTGGTTCCAGAGTCCAAGCTGTGCGTTGAGGTGAGCCCGACTATATCTAGCCGGAACCTCTCAACCTCACGCACAAGCTCAGGCTCCTTCCCCTTCAGAGAGGTGACATTCCACGTCCCAAGAGCCAGCTTCTGTAGCCGAGGATCGGACCACCAAGGTCCCCGCCTTCGGCCACCACCCAACTCACACTGCACCCGACCTCCTTGGCCCCTCCCATAGGTGGTGAGCCCATGGGAAGGGGGACCCACGTTGCCTCTTCGGGCTGTGCCCGGCCGAGCCCCATGGGTGCAAGCCCGGCCACCAGGCGCTCGCCAACGAGCCCCACCTCCAGGCCTGGCTCCAGAGGGGGGCCCCGGTGACCTGCGTCCGGGCGAGGGAAAACGGCGTCCAAATTTTTTATTCGTCATAGGAGGTCTGTTGAACCGCACTTTGTCTCATCCCTCACCTAGGACCAGTTTGCCTTGGGTGGCCCTACCAGGGGCATAAAGCCCCGGACAACAGAGCTCCTAGGATCATTGGGACACGCAAACCCCTCTACCACGATAAGGTGGCGGTTCGAGGAGGGGATATATTTTACATTGGTGGGTAAAGCATATAAAACATGGGATATCAGACATGTGAGGTCCAAAACACATGTGTTCCTTATTCTTCATACCTGCATTATACGTGGTGTACTTCCAGCTGAGTGGTCATTGGTTCTGATCTCTTGCACATACAGACCCAGCCGCTACGACTTAACTATTTGATTTTGTTGTGGTGAGTAGGAGATCTCAATGTCAAGGTACATGATTAATGGTTACAAGAGCCTGCTGCAACTACCTTTGTCTCCCTAAGTTTATAAAATTGAAGTCTGTGGCTGAAAATCACTGGAAATGTCAGGTAATGTGACAGGGCCTTAAGCTCTATATATTGTACATACATACATTCACACATAAATACATACATTTTCAAACCTGCTTAATCTAATTCTAATTCACTGGGCAGGTCATGACGGGGTCCCAATACATCGCCACTGAAATGAAACCATTTAGGTTTGATCAATAAGTCAAAGTTTGTCCTTGCTGCTTGAATAAGAGGTTCTCCCTCCAACTTTGCTGCAGATTCAAGAAAAGGTCAGAGAGAAGCACCTTATATTTATAACATCCATCCATCCATTTTCCAACCCGCTGAATCCGAACACAGGGTCACGGGGGGTCCGCTGGAGCCAATCCCAGCCAACACAGGGCACAAGGCAGGAACCAATCCCGGGCAGGGTGCCAACCCACCGCAGTATTTATAACACAATAAATTGAAAAATGAATGCTTGAATTTACACCAAAATACATTCTAAAAATGTAAAATGTTTTACAGAAGATTGTATATCTGAATTAAAATAAATAATTATAATAATTCTTTACATTTGTGTAGTGCTTTTGCGAAGCCACTTCAACCACCATTAATGTGTAACAACAACCTGGATGATGCAACAGCAGCCATTTTTGCACCAGTGCGCTCACCACACATTAGCTGTTAGACGGTGAAGTGGTGAGAGATAGTTAAACACTTAGAGACAGGGGATGATTAGAGGGCCAGAATGACTAGGCCATGGTGGGCAATTTAGCCAGGACATTGAGATTCACCCTACTCTTTACGAACGATGCCCAGGGATCTTTTATGAACACAGATAGTCAGGACCTTAGTTTTCCTTCTCATTTGAAGGACGGTGCCACTTTTTCAGCACACGGTGACAAAAAGCAATTTAACTCTGAAGTTAATCTTGGGGCTAATGTTTTAACTTTAGATTATTGATTGGCTCTGCAGTTAAAGCCAGTGTAACTAGAAAGGTAGCACCACCGAGCCCCAGAACCCCAGACACAATAATGGTCAACACAATCACAGATTCAAATAATGGATTTTTAATCCACAAAGCTCCTTATACAAATAAACCAATAATCATACAAACCAATGAACCTCTTTCTTCTCCTTCCGCCTCCAGGAGAGTGTCACCGGCTGCCTCCTGATTCTGACTCTTCAAGGCAAAGTAGTGGACTCCTTTTATGCTGGATCTGGCATGACTTGTGGGGAGCACTTCTAATGTTTGTTTGTGAACCAGGGCAGGCCTCCCCTGACAGAGCACCCTGGAACCCCAACAGGACTAAACCTCTGGACTCCACTTCCCATGAATCTCTGTGGATGTCCACACTGAGACACCTCCAGCGGACCACTGCCACCTAAGATATGAGGGAATGGAACTTCTCTTTGCTCCTGGCTTCTGCTCGTCCATCCCCTGGCACCTTCCATCTTGGTGGGATGTCATGCCATCACCCAAGTGGGATGACCAGTTTTTCTTCCGTGACACTCCCACCAAGTTTTTGAACAGCTCATGTTGTATTTGAGTAAACATCTTAAAAGTGAGCATCATTCAGCACTAATAATCTATTGACTGAAAAAAAAACACTATTAAGAGTGTACCTCAATCCGTCTGCAAGATAAGATGTTACATTTATCACTACTTAAGCCTATTTTGCTTAATTGTCTTCTTTAAATACTAACGTTTGCCTTTACTCTATCATCAGTACACTTACAAATATTATTTGCTTCTTTCTGTTTCCTTAACACACAAACACATTTTGCATTAAAAGATAGAATCTCTGTATTTAAATAGTTTAATCAGTAAAAAAGCAAAGTAAGCATCTCACTGAAAAGCTCCAAGGATAGCCATTACAACAGAAAAACCATCAAGGACAGATGGTATTGGCACTGGATCAAGTGTGCAAGGTGTTCAAGTGGTATTGGAGAGATAAGAGGTCATTTCAGCATGATTACTGTCTTGAATTCCACTGGGGATGCTGCTGGGAACCAAAATTGCACAGACATCTAAAATCCAGGAAAGTCTGCACAAGGTTAAAAAAAAATCCAGTGAGTGAGCAAAACAAGCAAGATGAGAAACATTTCACTCAGTGTTTACAGTCCAGCAAATAACCATCAGCATGAGGCTGGCGAACAATAGTGACATGCAGACGAAAGCGGACTGTGCCGCGAGACTCAAGAATCATTAAAGGTTAAATTCTTTATAAAGTGCTTGCTGTGATAGATGTTATGAGAAATAAAAAACCGTGCTACCTACAACTGATTAATGTTCAAGTAATTCTAGCATTTGTAAAATTAATTGGTTAACAACAGTGGGCTGCTGAATACATCTGAGCAGTTTATTTAACTGGAAACATTGGAAACTTTGAACCTTATCACTTTGTACATTGATTCTGCAGGTATAGAATTTTCATCAAATATTTTTAATCCATCCATCCATTTTAATCAGTACATGATAATTTTTCACAATTTAATATAAGCATATACTTAAATGAAGTTGCAACAATGGATTATTAAAAACATATGAAAAAGGACTGAAGGTAATTAAAAGATTAATTAAATGCAGCTTAAAGCTTGGGCATGTGAGGCCTTTACCTCATCTAGAGGAGCCATCAAGAGAGTTGCTAAGGTTAAAATTAAGTAAATGTGCAATGAACACCCCCTTAAAAAGCAAGAACAAAGTAATGCAAAAGCCCAAATACCCCTAATATGAAGTGGTGATAAGATCAATGGGAAAACACCCCTGTTAACAAAGTGATGTTTAGAATAATGGAAAAATCGAAATGTATACAAAGTTACTGGTGGCTGTAGCTGATTGGCTAAGATGATAGAATTCTGCAAATTAAGAGTCAAATGACGTGATGCGTTAGATAATGTAGTGGTAATAGAAAAGTATAAAAGGGAATGAATTGTATTAATGATTGCTCACTCCATGGACTTACACATTTGTCATAGCTTTGTGCAAATAAAGAAGCGTTCTGCATTTGGGGTTTCATGAATGACTTCTTTGAAAACAGAGGAAAGTTTTCTTTTCCACTACACAGGTTTTTAGGTACTGAGTGGGTAGCGCTGCTGCCTCGCAGTTGGGAGATCTGGGGACCTGGGTTCGCTTCCCGGGTCCTCCCTGCGTGGAGTTTGCATGTTCTCCCCGTGTCTGCGTGGGTTTCCTCCGGGCACTCTGGTTTCCTCCCACAGTCCAAAGACATGCAGGTTAGGTGGATTGGCGATTCTAAATTGGCCCTTGTGTGTGCTTGGTGTGTGGGTGTGTTTGTGTGTGTCCTGCGGTGGGTTGGCACCCTGCCCAGGATTGGTTCCTGCCTTGTGCCCTGTGTTGGCTGGGATTGGCTCCAGCAGACCCCCGTGACCCTGTGTTCGGATTCAGCGGGTTGGAAAATGGATGGATGGATGGATGCTTATACTCAGTTTATCCATCCATGCATATGATGATTCCACATACTCCACTCCAGGGTGCCTGGGGCCAGATTACATTCTGGTAGCATCAGGCAACAGCCCATCACAGCACACACTAATGCACAATTTTATTTGCAAGGTAGCCTCGCCAGCAAGCCAGCCATGCAGCCCTGTTCCTGCCTCCTGGCCCTGCACCACCTCCTACCTGTAGGGAGGGTAATCCATGGGGTGCCCAGGCGCCTGGCTATGTACGCTGGGATGTCGTGGAAGTGGAGATAATCAGCTATAACAGTCCGCTCGCTGCATAGCCGTATTAGAAGTCTGAGCCATCTGTATTCGACCAGCAGAATATCATTATGACAAATAGCAACACATACACAAACAGACAAACAAAGCCCTTTAAGAAGAGCACCAAGCTGCTACGTCTATGCCATCCTCACCAATACATTAGTACAGTCAATAAATTGACTCACATGTACTAAAGACAGTGACTGTAATAAACATCATTGCAAATTTTATAAGAAATAATTGAAAATTCCTGAGACTGCAAAGATATTGTTGGTGCATGACATCATATTAAATGAGCAACAACAAAAACTGAAGAGAAATGCAAACATTTTTCTGAACGCAAACATCTGGTGAATGCCATATTTCAGAACCATAGATAAAACAATTGAGTGCATTAGTGTTCATACATTTTCTGAATTGGATTATTTTAATACTGCGGTAGGCTGGCGCCCTGCCCGGAATTTATTTCCTGCCTTGCGCCCTGTGTTGGCTGGGATTGGCTTCAGCAGACCCCCGTGACCCTGTAGTTAGGTTATAGCGGGTTGGGTAATAATGGATGGATGGATTATTTTAATAACTTAAATTTTAGACATAATTACCAATTATTCTTAGTAGTCTCCGTAAGTAAATGTGGAAAAGAAGCTGTTTAGGCAATGAGAGCCAAAATGCTGTTTTGTAAAAAAAAAAAAAAAAAAGAATTAATGGAATTGTATCTTCAGTCATAACAGACTACCTTATGAGGGTAGCCAAGATTTTAAATTGATTACCTAGCATTTAATTTAGTACCTATCACAGAGGACTCCATCAAAACACTTTTTTAATTATCATCATAACTGGTACTATACGGTCCATGAAAAGCTTTAGCCAATCACCTTGATCCATGACACATCACCTCCATTTACGTATACCTAAGACTGCAAAGGTCACCTTCCACATCATCAAGCCGCCTCCTCCGTGATTGCCCTGGAGGGTACCGCCCTTCTGGCTTCTGACAGAACAATTTACTCCCCGCTCGCTCTTTTGGCACCCTCTTCGAGGCAACAGACCCAAAACTGAATTGCCTTCTTCACCTCCACCAGGATGGATGGCTCATCATTCAATTTGTATAGCTCAGTGTTTGTCCAGATCCTCTACAGTCCACCCTTCTGGAAGGGTCTGTAAATTTTGCAGAGGATCTTATGCTTATATATGATGTCAGGTCGAATTATTGTTGTTTATATTGCCTTCTTGGTCTTTTGCAACAGTAAGTGAGATCACATGGGATTCTTCATACTGAAGTTGCAATGGTTTCACGTGCTTATCCTCGCCATGACCTCCAGGTTTGGCTTATTGTCCTCAATGATTAGGAAGTCTAGATACTCGAACATCTCCACCCTCTTGAAGGTGAAGTCCACTAGTGACTCATGACAGGTACTTCTGTCACTGGATGTGACAATGTATTAAGTCTTGCCCTGTTTAATTAGTAGGCCCGCCCATGCTGAGTGTTCCCCTAGCTGGATGAAGCTTTCCTTGAGCACTTTTAGGTTTCTTCCAAGGAGGTCCACATCACCCACATATGCTGTATAGTGCAGCCTGCTGTTTAATAGTGTACCACTTCTGTAGATACCAATGCTCCACATGACTCTCAGGCTCCACATGAGCATCTACTTGAACAGGAGACAAGACAAAGAGTCCACAGTTTACCTGGAATGTCATTCTGCAACTTCACCTTTTTGGTCAGCACCATATGCAACAACATTGTCAGCTTCCTGTGCACCCCATGTCCATTGTTTTGTACAGGTATCTGTCCTGCTTATATTCAATGAATAGCTGATATACTGAGTGTGGTGTAGTGGGTCCACAGCTCCTGTCAATTTCGAGTTTTAAATTAATAAATAAATAACTTTAAACAGTGTCATCTCCAGACAGAAGAGCAGCTTCAGCGACAGACTGCTGTCACTGTCCTGCTCCACTGACAGACTGAGAAGATCGTTCCTCCCCCAAACTATGCGACTCTTCAATTCCACCCGGGGGGGGGGGGGGGGGGGGGGGGGGTAAACATTAACATTATACAAAGTTATTGTCTGTTTTTACCTGCATTATTATCAATCTTTAATTTAATATTGTTTTTTTTTTTTTGTATCAGTATGCTGCTGCTGGAGTATGTGAATTTCCCCTTGGGATTAATAAAGTACCTATCTATCTAAATAATCGCCACGATTGCAGCTTAGCGAGGGGGCGTGGTGGTTGTGTGACTGATGCGGTTCCAGGGGAATTCGTGAAGTGGGCATTTCTCACCTATGTGCACAGGTGAGAAACTGTCCGCATTCGTAATTGTTCCCGGGGGCTGCTGATTGCCATGGCTGCCACGTCCTCTTCATAAATAGAAGCGCAAGGTGGCTAGAGGGAGGAAAATTCGAAAGAAAGAAAAAGAGCCTTAGGTTGGGGAAGCAGCAAGGAGGAGAGAGAACCGGTATGAGCGAGCGAGCAAGCAAGCACTTGTAGGCAGGCTGGCAGCTGGACAGTGAGTCCTAGCAGAGGTGTTTGGCCGACACTCGGTGAAGCAGAAGGAAGCGGTCGCTCCAGCTAAGCGAACAAGGAGCTGGAGTGACCGGTGATGAAGGATGGCTGGCCGCGTAAGGCTGAGAAGGCAGCGGGAGTCGGGAGGCTTGGGTGAGGGATTCCCCATTGTGAGCGTCCTGGCCTTTGGGGAACCTGTCTCGGTTTGGAAAGCGCAACCGAAGCCAGGGATCGGGAAGCCTCCAGATCAGTCGTATAGAGGAAGAAGGTCCACTGCAGGAAGGGCGACTCTCCTGTCGCGGGGCCCAGATGGGGAGGGGAGGGGCAGGGGAGCCACCAGGTAAATGAAGACACCAGGCTTCATGTTGTTTTAAAGGACTGCTTCCAGTCGTTGTTTTTTTTAAAGAGTTTTTCTATTGTGTTTTAACCTCCACTTCACTCGTTTTATTGGTATTATTTATTTATGGAAATGAATGCACTGCACTTTATTTATTTGAACACTTGTTTTGTTGTTGATTTTAGTAAAAGCACTTGGCGCTTTTTTACACCATCCCCTTGCTCCATTTATTGTGCCTCACTGCCGAGCTCATCTGTGACATTACTGACGGTGTTGGGTTCAAGGGCTCCCAAAAGCAAGAGGGGAGCATGGAGCAGAACCCACATTGTCACACTGAGATGTTGTACTTTCAACATTTTTCCAGGAGGCATTGGCTGTGAAAATCTGGTGACTTTCAGCACAAGTATACAGAACAAATGTAATATGAAATAACTAAGCTTCATGACTGTAGTACTAGGGTGTTGTACCGTGTTAGCCATAATGAATGTAGAGAAAAGTCAATCTTGCCTGAAGAAGGGGCCTGAGTTGCCTCAAAAGCTTGCATATTGTAATCTTTTTAGTTAGCCAATAAAAGGTGTCATTTTGCTTGACTTTTCTCTAAGCTTCATGATAAATCACAGGAAGAGGTTTCAATATCAAGACTTGAAACATAGGAAAAATAAAATGACTAGGAGCTGACTGGTGGCAAAACCCGAAAGACAAAATTAATACATTAGGCACAAAAAGAAAACTTTAAAGCCCAATGTGAAAGAAGAAAGGCAGACACAATTTTAACTTGATTTAAGATTGAGTCTCATGAATGAATTAAGGGTTAGAAATTAGTGCAACATTTTGTTTTGTTTTACAGTATGTACCATTTTTCTTTGTTGTTTTTCATACATTTCAAGATATTGATTGGTCAGTGTAAAGCATAACACTAAAAAGACTAATTATTTTCTTCTGACATATTATGCTTATTTCCCAAGTACCTTTATGCTATGTTTTTTGAAGATTAATTTAGCGTGTATTTCCTAATAACAGTAGTATGTAAGTCAACACTATTGTCACACAGTTAAAAACAACAGTGACTTTAGATGTTAAATCTCTCAGACGTTTCATTCTGACATTTATGACAAATGCTAATTGAAATTTCCAGACTTCCAGTGAAGCTGCAAGCTGTGCGATTAGACACATTTCGGGAATAAATGCCAAGTCAGTTGAAATGATGCCTTGATAACCTATAGTAGCAAAGTTGGATAAAGAATACATTATAAACTTTTGATTATATTGTGATACTGTATATTGAACACATTTCATGTAAAAAAAAAGTAGTGTCAAAGATTAAGTACATAGGATTGTAAACAAATGGAAAATAAAGGAATTGGTAGAAATTCAAAACACCACACTCTGAATTTTACTGGAAAATTAATGTTAATATTAATCATTCAATAAAGAAAATGAATATAGTAGTTCTGTGTTTAAAATATATTTTTGTTAATGATGCTGTTTTTTTTACTTCTTAAGAAATAATTAGTATTATATATTAACATGAAAATCTTTTTGGCTTGCACTCTTAGTCTGCCCTGCTTTAGGTACAGGTTTATGCAGAGCTTCCCTTTTATTTAGTACACCACTGTGAGTTGATCAATACACCTTACATTATGAAATTGTGCCTGAATCACCTTCAGAACCCTAGGGTATATCACATATAACAAGCCTTCATTTTCTTTTTGAAGGACAAATATGAAGCGTTCACGCACTCTTTTGCATTCTCATCATTAGGCGAAACTGACAATTTGAATTCATCCCACTGATAGTGTGCCATGTTAAGGCAACATCTCATATATAATAAATTAATTATAATCCCTTCTTACAAAAATTGATTAAACTTGGTTGTTCGATATTTTGGAAATAAGACTGGGTATGAATTAATCTGGAAGGATACTGGGAGGGGGCGGCACGATGGCGCAGTGGGTAGCGCTGCTGCCTCGCAGTTGGGAGATCTGGGGACCTGGGTTCACCTCCCGGGTCCTCCCTGCGTGGAGTTTGCATGTTCTCCCCGTGTCTGCGTGGGTTTCCTCCGGGCGCTCTGGTTTCCTCCCACAGTCCAAAGACATGCAGGTTAGGTGGATTGGCGATTCTAAATTGGCCCTAGTGTGTGCTTGGTGTGTGGGTGTGTTTGTGTGTGTCCTGCGGTGGGTTGGCACCCTGCACAGGACTGGTTCCCTGCCTTGTGCCCTGTGTTGGCTGGGATTGGCTCCAGCAGACCCCCGTGACCCTGTGTTCGGATTCAGCGGGTTGGAAAATGGATGGATGGATGGATACTGGGAGGTACAGTATGTCTTTGTGTGGCCACTAAAACTGCCGGAAAGCATCAGAGAGCCTGATGTATGACAGGCAACTCCACTTACTTTGAATAACTTCTTATGACTCCCGTTAAATTTGAGGAAGACATTACAGAATTCCGAAAGCGACAAATACAGTTTTTCTCAAAGCACTCCTAACAAATATCATCTTCCTGAAGTGTATATTTTTGCTTTAGAGTTAATTACTTGAAGCTGTGTTTATTGTTCTTACAAGTCATGTATTTAATTTAACTTCTATGCTTCTTTAACCTCCAAAATGAGTCTGAAGGCCAGTCTCTCTGTTTGAAATGTAATTTTTTCTCTTCTCTTCTCCATTATACTGTAGTTCAAACGAACATAGCAGTTTAATATACTGTAATACCATCTTGTCACTGTACTCATTTTAACAGAAATATGCATCTTCATCTAATTGAGAGCTAACTCTTCATCCATTTTCTTTAGCAGCAGTTATCCACTCCAGAGTCATGGAGCCTATCCTAGTAGCTTCACCCAAAAAGCAGGAACCAGCTATGGTGACACATCCTACTAGGGTTGGGCAATTTGGAGCTGTCAATTTACATAACCTGTGGATCTTTAGTATGCAACAGGAAACTGGAGTAGTTGGCAGAAACCTACACAAGCACTACCAGCAATGAGGAAGTTAGTGAGAATGTATCAAAAACACTGTGAAATTCCTAAAGACTGGAGGTGTACTACATATTAATTTGTTGTATAAAAAGTGTAATTGGGCTGATTCAAGTAATTATAGGCCAGTAAGCTGAACAAGCATCACAGGTAAATCAATGGAAGCAATTATTAAGGAAAATATCGAGTAGCACTTGCGTATTAGCAAATACTCAACATGGGTTCAGATGAAGAAGGTCATGTTTCACTAATACTATGAAATTCTATGAGAAAACAACAAAAAATACAATCTAAATGGTATATTTAATTTTATTTAGCTTGATTTTCAGAAAGTTGTTGGTTCCCCATTATGATTACTTATTATTTGGCTGATACCTTTAAACAAGTCAGCTTACAACAGCTGAGTTATAATTGGTTACATTTCTTCTATTTTTACAATTGGAGCACAGGTAGGTTAAGCGTCAATAGCAAGATTTGAATCCACAACCTCAGTGTTTAAAGCCGAAAGCCTTAACCACTGCACCACACTGCTTATAACATGAAACCTTAATGATCAAACCAAAAGAAGTGGAAATTCTGCATGTGGGTACAAAATTGGCTCAAACACTGGACATAAAGGGGATTGGTAAGGGGAAACTTTTTCAGAATTAGAGGATGTTAAAAGTGCCGTACTACAAAACAACATGGTCAAGAATATAATCAATAAGCTGGTTATTTTTTCAGATGATGCCAAACTAGGTGGAGTGGTAGATAATACAGAATCAGCTAAATTGTTACAGAGGAACATGAACAGCATACAAGCTCAGGCTGATTTTTTTGTTTTAGAACATTAGAACAATCTAGACGAGAACAGGCCATTGAACCCAACAAAGCTAGGCAGTCACCTTGGATAAAGGCATCCGCAAAATGAGTACATGTAATTTTTTCTCTTCTCATCTAACCCTCAGTTATGAGTTGTGCACCAAGGGATACCCCCCCTTATAGATCACGTCTTCTGGTTTTGATCCAACAAGCTTTGTTTGCTTTTGATTTTTCTCAAGGTTCTGCATGTGACATTTACTTGTTGGCTATCATTCATAATTTTGTGAAATACACAAAGCCTGCTTATTATTCTTAGCTCATATTGTCACAAGAGGTCTGAAAATCCATATTGTCCTAATTTTTGAGCCAGACTCTCATGCAAACTTGTTTTGTTTTTTAAAACATTAGAACAATCTAGACGAGAACAGGCCATTGAACCCAATAAAGCTTGGCAGTCCAATCTACTTAACTCTTCCAAAATAACATCAAGTCTAGCTTTGAAAGTCCCTAAAGTCCTACTGTCTACCACACTACTTGGTAACTCTCTCATGTCTATGGTTCTCTAGACAAAGAAACACTTCCAAATGCTTGTCCAAATTTTACCCTTAACAAGTTTCCAACTGTGTCCCCGCGTAACAGTAAGTAACAGTTTTGATGTAGCAGGTGAAATTTAATGAAAGTAAATGTAAAGTATTATACGTAAGGAGTAAAAAAGTTAGGTGTGAACACACAATGGGAGATGTGAAATTTGAAAGCGCATCTTATAAGAAGGATCTAGGTGTCATAGTGGACTCATCGCTATCTGTACCCTGATTGTGTACAAAAGTGTTCAATAAAGCTAATATGATGTTAAATTATATGTCATGATGTGTGGAGTCAAGGGAGATTATGCTTAAATTATATAACGTACTAGTGAGGATTCACTTAGATTCACTATTGTGTTCAGTTTTGGTCTTCATATTACAAAAAAGACATAGCAGCGCTGGAAAAAGTCCACAGAAGAGCAACAAGGCTGATTCTGAGACTACATGGTATGAGCTTTGAGGAGAAACTGAAGGAGCTGAACCTCATCATTTTAAGCAGATTAATAGGGGACATGACTGAAGTAGTTAACGCTATGAAACAAATTAGTTTAGTAGGTTCCATTTGTTACTTTAAAATAAATTCCACAACAAGAATACAGGGACATGGTTGGAAATGTGTTGAGGACAGATTTCACACAAAAGTTATAAAGATTTTTTTCATTAAAAGAACCAGACACATGGAATAAATTACCAAGTAGTGAGGTAGAGAACAGGACGTTAGGGACCTCCAAATCTCAATTTGATGTTATTTTGAACAATCTAGATGAACAGGATAGACAAGATTGTTGTGCTGAATGGCCAGTTCTTTTCACAAATTCTTTTCTAATATTCTGATGTTCAACAGGCCAGTATTTGAATCCAAGTATATAGAAGTGTTCATTAGCAGCATATGTCAACACACCACCTAAATAGAAATGTAGTCATTTCTTGTATTATTAAGAAAACAGTGCAAAAGTTTGTCTAAAATTAACTATTTGCACAAAATCAATTTATGAAGAGGACAAAAGGGATCCGTCCATAATCAGTACAAAAGTTAACAAGTACACTTGTATAAACATCTTTCACTCATTTGAAACTATTTAATAAGCGACTCGAGAAGCCATCATGGGAATTCATTGTAGGCAGAAAGATAATGACCATCTGTTTGCTGTTTACAAAAAGAGTTTAAAGCAAAAGTTTTCTTTTGAAAGTTGTCAGGTTATTTTGGTCACATTATGCACTAATTTGAAACAGTTGTTGCCTTGAATGTAGGTGAAATCTGTAATATACTGTACTTTATCTTGAAATTATATTCAAAACCTTTAAGTGTTATGTAAGTTATGTAAAAGAAAAACTCAAAATGCATTTTAGTCAGAACTAGCTGATTACCCAGTGGCTTCGCTTACTGAGTGTAAGGGAAAAAAATAAAATGTAGTCTATAAGTTATTAAGCAGTAAAACATTAACATTTAAGAAGTAAAGATACATTGAGCACTACTGGAGTGGTTTCGGGTAAACTACATTTTAAAGGCGCTATAACACAACAGGTAAGTAGTACCGGCAGCTAAAATGTATTTGGATCATTTCTCAGTAGTAGATCCCTTGTGAAAGGCGTTACATGATGGTATAGAAATTACATTTTCTATGTGATCGTCCAAATTTCTGCCTGACAACCTTGCACTACGTGCCTGTGATTTACTTCTTAAAATAATTCATCACAAAGCAACCTTGAATGTTGCAGGGTTTTAGTGACCCGAACTCACCTTAAGGGACAGTACGTAGTCATGCAGAGCAATTGACAAACAGAGTCCTGCTTCAATGGCGCGATTACACTCATTCACAAAGATTTTCACTCTTGCAGGAGCCGACAGGGCACTTGAAGTGTCACAAACAGTGCGAGAAGACAGGGCGCTGCCTGAAACTGGGAAGCTCTCAACCCTGCGGAGCAGCCCGACATTCCGCGCCTCCCAGCATCCACTTTGTTCTCACGACCCCTTGCCGTTGAAGGTGGTCTCGTCTTCACATTGTTTACAGTTCGGCGCAGTTAGTTCCTGTATCATAATATGTTCTGTGGTCATAAGTAATTTCCATATTGCGTGGTCATGCATAATTTCCGTTTCAAACATGAAAAGAATTTTATATATATAGATAGATGACAGAAGAGAAAGATACCATATTACAGATAGATAGTAAAAAATAAACTTGAAAAAAGAAGCTTGTGCCTTAAATACTCATGGATCTCATTACATTGTTTCTTCTTGGCTATGAAGATGAAAACTGGAATGTGTGCGACTGGGTGCAGGGTGGTGCCCGGGGTTCTTCTTCAACGTTATCAGTCCTCCTTACTGTCGAGGTAAAGGGTAAACAGTTAAGCTATCCTGCAGCCTCAAATGCTTCCCCCAGTGTCCCCTGTAAATTGGTCTCCATAAGGCATACAATGATCTTACATACAGGACAATAGATAGATAGATAGATAGATAGAAACTTTATTGATACTGATGTAAATTCAGAAGTAACAGCCTTAATTATGCAATGCAAGTCAGCGGGTCAGTGTATTTAACCTGTCCAGATCTGTAGCAGAAAATCAAGACTTAAACTTTATGTAAAGGTAAGACATATAAATGAATTATTAAGTAAGTAGAGTTGCAATTAATTGGATGGGAAAGCATTCAATAGCAGCAAAGCATTAAATCTCTTTTAAATAAACAAAGATAACATAAGTTACTATAATTAACAAACAGTGGCAAAGATGGTGCAGTGGTTAGTGGTGTTTTCTCACAGATCCATTGACCTACATTTGAATCTCATACCCAGTTGTTGTCCATTCCTGTTGTGTCTCAGTGAGGATTTCCTCGGACATTCCCAAATGTCCTAAGATAAATGGTGAATCTAAACTTGGCCCCATGTAGAAGTGTGTGAATGGGCCCTACAACAAAATGATGACCTGTTCAGGGCTGGGTGTTGCCTTATGCCTGATGCTTCTGGGGTAGCCTGCACCCCCCACAGGACCATAATTTGGATTAAAGAGTTAGACTGCTATGTTAGAAGTTAAGAAACTTATTTTTTGTTTCTTTTCTTGCCTAGTTAGCATGGAATTCTTATAATGCTGATTTTTCCTTCACAGAATGTCATTCAAATGATTTGAGGCCAACAGCAGAACTCCAACTGACTGTCTCTCACATATTATCCTGTTCCTTTTCTTTCCAGATATCCATTATATCCTAACTACAGGGTCACGGGGGGGTCTGCTGGAGCCAATCCCAGCCACCACAGGGCGTAAGGCAGGAAACAAACCCCGGGGCAGGGTGCCAGCCCCACCGCACTTTCGAATATTTTATTTAAAAAGATACTCCATGTTGAAATGAGACAAAGTTATTGTAAATTTGAATTGAGGACAAAAAGATGAAAAGAAGGTCAGAAAACACACTAAGTTTTAAACCAGGAAGTCAAACCAAAACAAAACACTAAATCGTAGTCAAAATAACATTGCAACAAGATCTGAATACCAGGAAAAACTAATGTAACAACACAGAAGGGCAGGACACCTGCCAATAAAAGGCATGCAGACAAAGAAAGAAAACAAACACCAGTGCTGTCCAGGAACTGTTAAACTTATTAGAGCTTTAACTAAATGAGAGGGAGACCAGCAAATGGAAAAGAAAAGAAAATATAAGAAAGACCCCTAAAGTAGAACTTCCTAAAGGACAGACACAATTCAGTCCTACAGAAATCCCCTACTAAAAAGTGTAGGAAAACATCTTTTGTCTGTTGCTTTAGTTTTGTAGTCCGGTAAAATGTACACCCTTTTCTTCTACCAATCCAAAAACAACACACCATTCTTCCTTAATTTATTGTTGGAGTAGTGACATTAATTCCTGCTTTTGTCAAGCAAAGCAATAGCCACCGTGAGTTCTTTCCATGTTACCCTTATTTAAAATGGCACCCAAGACATTATAAGCTGAAACATGTGCAATGCCTGTGGTCTTGCCAACTGTGTGACATGATGTAGTACAAATGAAATGGGAAATTATATTAAAAAAGCAAAATAAACAATGAACTAAATAAAATTTAAAGAAAAGTGCAAAAAGCTATGTGAAGGCGTACTTAACACAACGAAAACAGCCATTTTGAATACATGGTGAGGGTGTCCTTTCATATGCTGGATTATCTATCTGCTCTCTACTATCCAGTATTACACACTTCCTTCCAGGAGAACACAAACTGCCTTCTGCTGTTGTGCTCTGAGAGGAAACAGCATAAGAGAAAAGAATTTTTTAAAAATGACAAAATAGTATAATGTATTAGAGTATGTATTAGACAATAAGTTTAATTAGGTTTTATAGTAGCATAGAATTTGAATTAATGTACAGTAATCCCTCGCTATATCGCGCTTTGCCTTTCACGGCTTCACTCTATCGCGGATTTTATATGTAAGCATATTTAAATATATATCGCGGATTTTTTGCTGGTTCGCGGATTTCTGCGGACAATGGGTCTTTTAATTTCTGGTACATGCTTCCTCAGTTGGTTTGCCCAGTTGATTTCATACCAGGGGAAGCTATTGGCGGATGACTGAGAAGCTACCCAACCAGAGCGCGTATTACATATTAAATAAAACTCCTCAAATATATTCTAAGCACGGGGGCTGTTCGCACCCCTAGAGGATATGGCCGCTCCTCAATAAACGCTGAAAGATTACCTTCACATTGCTTTCTTTCTTGCTGGGCTTGCATATAGCTGATTTGTCAAGCGCTATGCTTCCTGCACTGTGCTTCGCATACTTAAAAGATCAAACAGCACGTATTGATTGTTGATTGTTTGCTTTCTCGATCTGACATTCTCTGAGGGGGTGTGAGCAAGGGGGCTGTTCGCACACCTAGACGATATGGACGCTCGTCTAAAAATGCTTTCACATTGCTCCCTTCTGTGCAGCTGCTTCGTGAAGCGACATGTTGCACGGTGCTTCGCATACTTAAAAGCTCGAAGGGCACGTATTGATTTTTGATTGTTTGTTTTTATCTCTCTCTCTCTCTTTCTCTGCTCCTGACGGAGGGGGTGTGAGCTGCCGCCTTCAACAGCTTTGTGCCGCAGTGCTTCGCATACTTAAAAGCCAAACAGCCCTATTGATTTGTTTGCTTTTCTCTCTCTGACATTCACTGCTCCTGACGCACACTTCTTTGAAGAGGAAGATATGTTTGCATTCTTTTAATTGTGAGACGGAACTGTCATCTCTGTCTTGCCATGGAGCACAGTTGAAACTTTTGAAAAAGAGACAAATGTTTGTTTGCAGTGTTTGAATAACGTTCCTGTCTCTCTACAACCTCCTGTGATTCTGTGCAAATCTGTGACCCAAGCATGACAATATAAAAATAACCATATAAACATATGGTTTCTACTTCGCGGATTTTCACCTTTCGCGGGGGGTTCTGGAACGCAACCCCCGCGATCGAGGAGGGATTACTGTACTGTATTTTATAGAACATGCGTGGTTATTGTTAAATGAAATGAAATATGAAGTTTGTTAGGATTTTGTATATAATTAGCAATGTTATAACCATAATGTAATATGCTATCATAATTGTCATACAAAATCATTGAGATCTGAGTTGAAAAGCCAAGGATATATTGAATGGCCAAAACTTAAATCTTTGTGGAAAATTATGTACATTATTTTCCTGCACTAATGTAATGGAAAGAGAGAGGTAATAAGCCTTTAAAACAGGCAATAGAATGTATGTATATATATATACTGTATATATATATATATATATATATATATATATATATATATATATATATATTAGGGCTGGGAAAGTTAATGCGCTATTATTGCATTAATGCATTAATTAATTAATGCCGACAATTATTTTATCGTGCGTTAATGCAGCTTTTGTTATTATTATTTTGAAAGCCTCAATCTCGCTAGCGATCAATAGGGATCAGTGATCTTCTTGTTACAGTGCTTTTCTATATGCTTTTACTAGAAGGAAAGTTAGCTTTGTTGTTCTGACCTCAATTCCCTGCATGTGCAAGTAGCAAAGAGCAAACAGCTTCTAATATGGCATGTGGAGAGATACCAAAGTGAATGCTCAAAGCAAAATAATCCGTGGATGACTATTTTCATATTATCGCTGAATTGAACTGATTTGTCGAACTCTGATTTTGAAGCAAATGATCTGGAGATGTAGATCGAAAATGAAAGTGAGGTACCGGCATGATCTGATTGGTCCCCAGCTGATCGTGGTGCAAAACATGTTCATGTAGCTGATGCACCTATGGCAACGTTCACCTGGAAGGGCAGACACGACGACAGGAGGTACAAGCCATATTGTGTTTCACTGCAACTGCCACATCATAGGAGTAGGAAATTGAAGTCAGGTATTTTGGTTAAAGTTTTAGCAATCAAGAAGAAGGTAGAAAGGAGTTGCAGAAAAGTATTTGGGTTTTCGGTTGCACTCTTACATTTTCAAATAGGTGGCTTCTACCTATCCATAGAGGTCAAATCAGGACTTATCCATCTGTTCCCTTTTGTTACTTAGACGGTGATACAGTGGTCCCTCGCTATATCACGCTTCAACTTTCGCGGCTTCACTCCATCATGGATTTTAAATGTAAGCATATCTAAATATATATCATGGACTTTTTGCTGATTCGTGGATTTCTGTGGACAATGGGTCTTTTAATTTCTGGTACATGCTTCCTCAGTTGGTTTGCCCAGTTGATTTCATACAAGGCACGCTATTGGCAGATGGCTGAAAAGCTACCCAACCAGAGCACGTATTATGTATTAAATAAAACTCCTCAATGATATACGATATGCTTCCCACGCGTTTTTTTGATTATTTGCTTTTCTCTGTCTCTCTCAATCTCTCTGACATTCTCTGCTCCTGACGGAGGGGGTGTGAGCAGAGGGGCTGTTCGCACACTAGCCTACAGGATATGGACGCTCCTCTAAAAAATGCTGAAAGACTACCTTCACATTGCTCCCTTCCTTGCAGCTGCTTTGTCCGGCGGTGCTTCGCATACTTAAAACCCCGAACAGCCCTATTGATTTTTGATTGTTTGCTTTTTTCTCTCTCTCTCTCTCTGACATTCTCTGCTCCTGACGCGCACTCCTTTGAAGAGGAAGATATGTTTGCATTCTTTTAATTGTGAGACGGAGCTGTCATCTCTGTCTTGTCATGGAGCACAGTTTAAACTTTTGACTAAATGGTGTTATTTCGTGTCTATAGGGCTCTAATAATGTTAAAAAATGTATCTAGAAGGCAGTAAACAGGTTTTCTATGCTCTAACTGTGAAAATATTCGATTTATAAATAAAGAATCCTACTTTGTGGAAATTCATTTTTTTGTGGTAGAGTCTGGAACGGATTAACCATGATAAACGAGGGTTTACTGTATTGACATTTGGGACCCTGTCACCAGCAGAATACCAGAGGGGGTAAAAAAGTCTGACAAGATAAAGGGTGAAGTTAAAAGAATTGTTGGTTGTTAACTTCTGACCAAATGCGAAAAACAAATGTAACAGTGAATTTAGATTTTGCGTGTTTTGTCTTAAAAGAAAACTCCACCCAAATATATATTTTTTATGTTATGTACCCCTTGTTTTTGTAGTGATAACTGAGAAGATTTTTTAATTTCATGTTTTCATGGACAACAACGATAAAAAAAATTATGATAGAATAGAAGGTAATAGTGACCAATGCTGTATAATAATGGCAAACTATATGAAAAACGTCCATAAGGGAAAAAAAATCTCATCTTATTTGTGTTGTATAATATACATAATGGCATAATTGCATTGGTGCTGGAAAGGTTTCCACCTGCTACACCTCCCATTTAGAAGTTGTAGATTATATTACATTATACTTAATTTATATCCAAGGGGAAACTGTACAGCTTCTTTCTAATTGTAGACTCATGAACTTTGACATTAACAGTGGCAAAAAATAGCTGTAGGTCCTGTGATGAAATTCTGGGGTTTTAGAGACATCTTTCAGCATCTCGTGTTCTGCTCTTGTGCTGAACTTGCTGGGGCCGCCTGACCAGACCAAGGTGGCAGTTGTTTGGAAGCTTTTCTCCTTTCAGATCTTCCCAACAATAGAATGGATGATTTCAAATTGTTTGAAGATCTTTTTCAATTCCTTCCCAGTCTCATATAACCTTATTTCTGAGGCCTCAGCTAGCTCTTACAGTCTAGACATATTTGGTAACACAATTTAACAACAAAGAGCAAACCAAACTAAATGTCTGAGGTTTAAACAAGAGGACAGATTCAGACAAGATTATCTCCTGTGATGTTCTAGTCATTTGTACCTGATCTGGTGCATCTAAGTCTAATTTTATGTATTTGAGGCAGTGATATTGTAGGAGTAAACTTATACAAAATGTGATCTATGTCTATTTAAATGATTTAATGGACTACATAATTTAAATGTTTCATGATGTTTGTTATAGCACCTTTATATATAGATACTGCTTAAATGAAGAAGAAATCTTGATACATCCTTAATATGTTAAAAAAAGAAAAAACATTACATGAGATATACTTATACCTAATAAAAGAAAAAAAAAAATCTAACAAACAATATATTTTAGTTGAATAACTATTTTTTTCTCTTTATGGTTATATGTGAGAACTGATGCATAGCTACAATTGTTAATCCCCCAAAAAACAAATATTTTCTTCAAATGGAATCCACAATAAGTTCTCTGTAAATTTCTGTTTGTGTTCCCAGCACATTCAGGAAGCGTGCGTTATGTTCGTTCATGACTACTAGGCCAGTATGAGGAGTATGAAGGGCTGATGCCATTTTCAGTGCTGTTTTTTGTCTTTAGTATAGAGTTTTTTAAAATGAAATCAGACTAAATGGATAATAAAATGGATAGAGGAGAGGGAGACTGTTGTGATCGAGTGAGAGTAAGGATCAAGTCCAAGAGAAATATTGGGACAATAGCTGGGTCATCACGTTTAATTCAAAAGTAATAGAGAACAAAACAAACATGCATTGCGTTGAACAACAAAAATATAGGCTACAGCCTTCTCAGACTTACAGATGCTGCTTGGTTGAACAGATGTAGCCTGGAGGAGCTCCATCTTCCAGTCGTCTCGGAACCAAAGTTAGACATCTCCTTCTGTTTTGGGTGTTTTCTTGGAGCTAAGCAGGAAGAAGATGGTAGTGTCAGCGAGAGCACCACCTCTTATTCCAGTGTGGTATTACATAACTCTAAAGAGCCCAGAAGGTGATCGACAAGCATGCATGACATTGTATATGGAAGTATTTGTGCTCTGTAATTTACTCTATCTCTTAGTCTCTTTTCATGGTTGTATACTGATCCTACCATAATAGCCTTTGGCTTCCTTTAACTCTTAAATGGAAGTAGAAACCCAAATGATGGGTGAATGTAAATAAATGTGTCTCTTAGCCCAGACCATAATGGAGTTTATTAGTATTATGTTTGTCAAATATGTAATCCAGTTAAAAGGAGACCATTGCTTCATGTGTGTGATATGGCTCCCTAACTGTAGTTGTGTCTTTGCTTGCATCTTCTCTTAATATTAATGCTCAAAATAATAAATTCATTTTTTCTTAAATTACATTTAAACCATTTATTAGTTAACTATAATATGTTTTAAACAATATAATCAGCTGTGACCCTCTTTGTTGAAATCAGCAGGTTCAGAAAATGAAACAATAAACAAATAAATGAATATTATAGTCATATCATATCTCTAAATTGCACACATTGAATTGTAGGTTTCATTTTTGATTGGACACCCTGCAGTCTGTAAATCACACCTTTCACAGTGCATCAATCCTGTTGTGCCATTTGAAGAAAACAATTCAGTATTACATACACATGATGATAACTTATTTAAAGTGATATACAAAAAAATACATAATATATTATGGTAGTGTTTTACTACCAGTCTATACATTTTGAGAATGATTATTCCAATTATGACTTCCCATTTCCAATTTTAACTCTCTCGAAAAAAGTATAGATACAAACATATTAAAAGTAATCACCCAGAAGGGTAAAGCGAATTACTTTATTACTCTACACTCAAAATTCAATCTTTTAGTCAGGTATTGCATTTAAAAATGATATAATTCCTCAAATGCAAAAATACATTATCTAGAGTTTGATTTTTGTCATTCATTTACAGAATTATTAGAAATCGCTCTCTTGGACAAAATGAAGTGTGTTAAACAAGTTGTTAAAGCAATGATAAAGAGGAAATGGTATGCTAATCAGTTGTAGCCACAGAACGGTGCACTTTGATTTCTTGGATAAATTACAAAAGCTTTAAATATGTTATTTCTATATCTAGCATGAACAGAATTATTATGATAATGAATATCATAGCAGTATAACACCTTACACCACATATTCTAAATACAGTGACATTCACTGAGTTACTCACAGCTATAGACTATGTACACTATCTTCTTCTAATCCCAATTACTAGCTTTTCTATTTCTTCCTGTATAAATTAGTGTAGTTTTTACTTCAGTTAGTGAACTGTCATGAACTTGAGGTTAGTTTGTAGTCAAGTATTCTCTTCTGGTCTTCACATTACAATGAAGCTCTTGAAATAAATGAGTAATGAATAATAAAATTAATATCTGGTCCAAAAATGCCTGAAGAAATAATTTGTTCAAAGACAGTAATTGGAAATTCTTCACTTATGTGTGCCCTGACCTGGGATGGACTGCCATTCCATCCACAAATGCTTCTTGCCCTGCAATGGAAGCTGCTGTGATAGACTCAGACTTTCCACAACCGTGCAATACAACAGTTTTTTGGGTTTTTTTTAGAAAATGGATAGATGGATAGAGTGTTATTTTGTGTACAATTTGATAACCATTTCCATTATTTCTTTTGTAAGAATCTGTGACTTGTAACTCACTGTCTTACACTCCAAAAACACAAGGCTGAGTCTTAATCTTTAGCACGATCAGCTTTATTAAGAACTTCAAACAGGAATAGCAAGCATATTTATTGAAGCAGGAGCTACCACTCTAACACAGAAACACAGCAAGCAAGCAGTGACTTTGTTAATCATTCCGCCTTGGCTCCCTCCTTCAGATCAGGCACTGATAATCCTCCTCCTCAGGTTGGTCCCGTGGCTGCAGATCCGTGATTGGGATAGGATCGTCCTGGAGGAGAGGGGACAAAGAGAAAGTGGACCAGATCATTAGCCGAATGAAAATACCTCCCCGTATTGGCGATCAGTATTTTGGCCAACGGACGCTCTGTGCGGTGAGCTGTGAGCGAACTTGTCGCGGTGATGAGTTTTCTATAGCTGACTGATGCTCTACTGTATGAGGCACTGTTGAAGCAGGATGTGTAGTGCGGCAGGGTTGCGTGTACGTCACATCCCTTCCCCCAGCTTCGGACACATCAGCATGAACGAAGTGTTCCGCCCGATCGGGTTCGGCTAGGTGCGAGAGGACTTCCACGTTCACGTGTGCAGAGCCAGGCCAGTGATGCACATCAAATTTGAAAGGCTGCAAACTAAGAAACCACCAAGTGAGGCAGGCATTCATGTCCTTCTGTCGATAAAGCCACTGGAGTGGAGCATGGTCAGTTACCAGGCTGAACCATTGACCCCAGAGGTAGTAGTGGAGGGTCTCAACAGCCCACTGAATAGCCAAACACTCTTTCTCAATGTTTGAGTAATTATGTTCCCTGGGTAACAGTTTCCTGCTGAGAAATATGATGGGGTGTTCCTCCCCATTGAAACACTGCAAGAGCACCTCTCCCAAACCGAAAGCGCTTGCATCTGTTTATAAAATAAAATCCTTTGAAAAATTGGGATAACACAGAACCGAGAATGAGGATAAAGCGGCCTTCAGGTCCAAGAAGGCACTCTTACAGGCTTTGGTCCAAACAAAATATGCGATTGTTCCTGCCCTTTGTTAGGTCAGTGAGGGTGCCAGCGTGATATGCAAAATTGGGAATGAACCATCTGTAGTAGCCCACGAGCCTGAGGAAAGCATGAACATGATGTTGTGTGGTAGGACAGGGGTATGCATCACCTCCCCCCACCTTGTCCATCTGTGGTCTAATTAGGCCATTCCCCATGGAGTAACCCAGATAATTAGTCTCTGACATGCCCAACCTGCACTTCTTCAGGTTGGCAGTTAACCCCACAAGCCGCAACCTGTCAAGGACAGCCCATAAGTGATCAAGGTGAGATTTCCAATCGTTACTGAAAAAGATACACACTTGCATACATTGAAAGGGGATGCAGAATCTGGTCCATCATCCGCTGAAGTGTCAGTGGCACCCCATGGAGACTGAAGGGGAGTCTGATAAATTCAAAAAGCCTGTCTGGGGTGACAAAAGCAGTTTTCTAGCAAGTGGATTCCTCCGAGGACACCTGCCAGTAGCCCTTCATGAGGTCCAGAGTGGATATATACGAGGCCTGTCCAAGTTTCTCCAACAAGTCATCCACACGGGGCATTGGGTAGGCATCAAAATTAGGAACCTTATTTAACCGTCTGAAATCCATAAATAACCAAACCGTCTGACTTTGAGACAAGCACGATAGGACTTCGCCATTCACTTTTGCTTTCACAAATAACTCCTAGCTGGAGCATCTTGGCTACCTCATTACGAATTGTCTGTCTCGTTTTCTCTGGAAGATGATTAGTCATGGAAAATGTTTACATTTTTTCAATGAGAGAAACATACAGTAAAAATAAGCAACTAACACTGTGAAATTAAATATGTTCAAGATTTTGCAAAATCAAATGGATAAATTTTATTTTCAGTATTTGGGAGAAGTGGTCATTTGTGTTGGTCTAGTAACTTTAATGCTAACTATATCAGAAAATGTCTGTCGCAAAGTAGTTTCCTAACGGTCACAAGTGGTTGACACTGTTTTCAGTATAAGTATCTTGTATTTAACTTAAATCTCAGATTACATAAACAACATTAGTGGTAATAAATCTTCAGAGAACAAAACTATACTCCTCCTTTTCAGATTATATATACGTGTGAAAGAGAGCGTCAGTCAGTTGCCTCATTCACACGTCAGAGGTGGCGGATCGGGATAAAAGGAACCTGCACAGGACATGGATGGACAGAAAGAAGACAGAAAGAACAGGAAAGGAATGGAGGGTAACAGAAGAAAGATTTTAAGGCTTGATCAAAGAGAGCCTGTGTGAAATGGAACGAAGGGAAAACTGCCGGAGCCTGAGGGTGAGGAAGGGACAATTCTGCTGAAGGATTGACAGGGAGTAGGAGTGACATGATGTGTGGTGTTTCCTGCTGATGCCGAGGGCCACATGGTGGGAGACATGAGGAAGACAGAGCAGCTGATGGTTAGCTAAGGGCACATAAATTGTTTAGAAAAGACTAAAAAGAGGATAATGCATGAGACAGACTAAAAATGAGCCAATGGAAACCTCTCTCAGGCAACTCACAGGCCTTCATCACTTCTATAAAAGTAACTTTGACAGGCTTCACTCAGTAATCAGCACATATTGTCAGGGAAGGGAATTATGAAAAAGGTTACTAACTCTGAAAAACGGCAACACACCTAGAACAGGGCAGGGAACCGCCAAATCAGAACCAAAACAAAACATAAAAAATCAATGTTAGGAAGAACCTACTCAGTCCAGACCTACAGGTCCCTAGATTTTGGATTTTGCTTTCTTTTATTTGTAATAATTATTCTTAAACCATTTTATTAAAGGTATACATTGAATTAGGTGCTTTTTTACTAAATGGATTGAATGGCAACATGTGTTTTATTCTCTAAGGTCTCTGTAAATAAAAATTTTATTTACTATCATTTTGCATCATCATTCTGTTTCACTGTAGGAGACACCACTTTGTGCATTTTCACATTAGTTGTTGTCAAGGAAACCTTTCGAAGAACACCCAGGGCTGCGGTGTGTGTGTCGACAACAGAGCAAAAAACCATCTCTCCATTTAAACCAGTATACCTTAAATAGAAAAATCTGCTGTCAAATAATTCCTCAACCCATTTCAGAGACTGAGCTCCACAAATCTGACATGTGTACAGTGTAGGAATCTTTGGCTTCCACTTTTTTTTTTTTAACTTTCAATATTATTTGACTATTGATGTTGGTACATTTTATAAGCCCTGCCTGACCTTTGTCTACTATTTGTTTATAGTTAGGATTGTTTATAACTTCTTTCTATGATATTTCTTCATGTTTGTTATTTTTAGCTTAATATTAATGTTTTGAAACATGCAGATTTCATATCTGTTTTGTAAAAAAAATTTGGATTCATTTTTCAAGACATAAATATTTTTTCAGTCTGTTTCGACCAAGTTTGTTTTCTTAATGGGCACCACCATTAGTTGTGTTGGTCACTATGGTAACTAGCTTGAGCACCATGACTCATCACATCATTTATGCAACCACATAAATGTTACACCCAATAATTTCTGGGTTATCTGTGACTGGATTGAAAACAAAAGACTGTAATCTTGAAAACAATATTAAAATAAAATATAAAAAACTGGCAGAAACATTGAACAAGGATTGAGGCCGCGTTTTCAATGGTGGCAACAGGTCCAACCATCTGTGAAGAAAAACACCTTTTAGGACCTGGAAAAAACCCACCATACCAAAGGAACCTTCCACTACTATCTGTGGTCAGGTTTCTGCTTTGCAAGGCATTTAGCTTAAGGTAGAAACTGCCAGGCAGGTTTCTCTCAAGTTCCCTTCCAGCCAGGTCACACATGCACATGGAAGACAGCTAAAAGGACCAAATGAAGGTAATTCCAGGGTGTGGCAGGGTGCGCTAACTCTTTCTCAGTTATCCCTGCAGACCAAACACGGGACATTCTGCCCAATTCCGGCCACAAGGACGCCACTTCCGGGTCCGGGCATGAAGATGTCTCTTCTGGTTCCGGCCACCCTGACATCACTTCCTTGCCTTAAACCCCAGACCACTTCCTATGTATCCTCAGTTCTCTTTTGGACCCACTCCTGCACACATCTATGGAAACTATTTTGCGTTTTGCAGCCAGCGCTCAAGTATATGGGTGGCTGCCTCAAACATTTTTTCTGTGTGTCAAAGCTATTTATTTCACAACATTAAAATAAAAACTATAAACTGCATTACAAAACAAAATCTCAAACACCCCAGCAGCGCTTTCCTTTCTGTATAATCTTGTCTTCTTATCTCTCCTTGTCTTCCTGCTCAGCTGTTATTTATTACCCTCAACTAACTTCATCTGGGAGAAATCAAAAATTAATCCATTAATTAACCAATTAAATGAAAATATCATATAATGGAAAAATAAAACATGCAATACACCAGCACATTGTGTATAAAAGAATAAATCTAACTTAAAACGATAAAACAAATGTGAATAATCTTAGTACAAAGTGAATAATTCAAGCAATAATTACAAAACATGACTCATTCTCAATTTAAACACAAAAACTTATTCAAACCAGTGGCATGTGTTTCACAGTGAATTCAGATTCTTTTGAATCTTTATAGTAGCTATTTAAAAGATGATTCAGGGTTATGATCTGTGTTTTGATGAAAGACAGGATGAATTTTTTGGTATTTGAATTAGATTTGGCTCTCACTTATGTTTCGTCTTCAGGTTACTCTAAAAATAAAAAAGAAATCTGCCATCTCTCAAGCAAAGGAGGGCTACTTACACTTTGTGTTGTTTCGCAGCTTCATTTCCCCGTCAATTACTTATTCTGCTTTGAGGAAAATTATTATGGGGGAGCTGAAAAACACCACAGCTACTCTTTTGCATATGTGGCATGAGCACTTGGAAAGTTCATTTACATTTAATGATTTTTGTGTGTGAATAGCTGCATTTCTGATGAGCTCCCATAATCCACTGGGTGACCACATGGGTGCTGTCTTTCTGTCTCCTCCTCTGCATACAAGTGACTGCAGAAGTTCACACAAGGACAGGCAAATCTTAAACTATGCAGATGACTTTTAGTGTTTCACAAGAGAAGGAGGATAGTCATGGACTTATTGTTGGTAATTCTGATAAGTGTTGTGATTGTTTCATTTTATAACTAAAATCACTAACACCAAGGATATAACTGTAGATTTCCAATGTTCCCTTCCTTTGCAGTTCTCGGTGACAATAAAAAAGGTTAATAGTAGTCTGACATTTAATCTTAAAACAGAACAAGGGACAGAAACAACTGTTATTTCTAAGCAAAATTAAATTCTTTAAAATGGAAAATTATATATTTTTTGTATTTCTATGGTATTTTGTGCACTATATTAATCCCCTAGGGGAAATTGTCTTTTTTCATGACCTTTGGAGGACAGAATGCAGGGTCAGCCATTTTACAATGCCCCTGGAGCAATTTTCAGATTAAGAGCCTTGCTCAAGGGCCCAACAGAGTAGGATCCCTTCTGGCAAAAATAGGATTTGAACTGGCAACCTTCCAGATACCGACGCAAATCCTTAGCCTCTGTGCAACCACTCCATATAATGTCACAGTTATAAAAGTATTTTAAATTAACCTTTTGCTACATTTGCTATAAATTGGCTTGAAATTTAAGTGTTAAGAACAAAAAGGAGTAGTAAAATGATTTGTCTGTGGCTGTCCTTACTCACTGAACAGCATTATACAAGCTAGGAAGAAAGAAGACCAGCTTGATCCTTTCAGTTAGGGGTCATCTTCTGTTACCAAAATTTCAGTTGCTTCCCTAGGCTGCAGATCCAGATTCCTAAAACTATGTTTAAGATTTTTTTAAGGACTACTTTATTCCGAGTGCCATAATAATTTTGAAATCAATTGACTGTAGGTGCTCTGTTGAATTGAAGTTATTACAGTGTACAGTATTTTATAATTCAATATTCTTCTTTAGTAATTGAAGATGGGTGTTCTCCTTGTAAAAATGGATAACTTTCTTTGTCTCTTGGCTTATCTAATCCTTTACACAATGGTTTTTCTGGGTAAGTAAGTATGTCTGGCACCACATATGTCAGCTGTAGTCCCAAGAGGGTACTATTGATCCAAGTTCAAATGTTGTCTGATTCAAAAATAAGCAAAAAGAAAATGTTCTATTCCTTTACACAAGAATTTTACTGGGTTAGTAAGTAAATATTTTCAGTACCTTTGTATCAGTCAGTTTCTAAATAGGTTTGATGTGCTATCTTACTACTGCTTGGTGTACATTATTTATATTGCATCTTGCATCAATATTTGAGTCCATGTAGAGTAAGGTCTGAATGAGCTGATGTGTTATACATGTGCATACACTGAAGTGAATGTCAGTGTGAAAAAATAAATTAAGTCAAAATGGATGCGGGTGGCAATGAGCACAGCTCACATCTGTCAGTCAGTAGTAAATGCACCAAAACAATAAATTCTGGAAGAAGCACCTGTTCTAGGGGATATTTTTCGTACGTGGATTACTCGTTTAGCCGGATGTAATTGTTGACGATTTGGCCTGATCCTGGATCTGTCGGTTTTTTGAAACTCTTGCTGGATGTGTTGTCATAGCAGCATATCCAAATCCTCAAACCTGCTCGGAGCAGGTTTGTTTAATGTAAACAAGGATTAGCTCACACACTTAATCAGTGTCTGTGCGTGGAATTCATTCAGTCATGGCTTCGCTGTTCATGAATGAGCGACCAATTGATATCGGTGCGCAAATTATAAGAAGAGTATTTCATATAGAGAGGGTTTTGCGTGATCGGCAAGATCCTTTAATCCATCCGGAGGAAATTCTTTTCGAAAGATACCGCTTCAGCCGAGGGGGAATATCCATCCATCCATCCATCCATCCTCTTCCGCTTATCTGAGGTCGGGTCGCGGGGGGCAGCAGCTTGAGCAGAGATGCCCAGACTTCCCTCTCCCCGGGCCACTTCTTCTAGCTCTTCCGGGGGAATCCCAAGGCGTTCCCAGGCCAGCCGGGAGACATAGTCCCTCCAGTGTGTCCTGGGTCTTCCCCGGGGCCTCCTCCGGTTGGACGTGCCCGGAACACCTCACCAGGGAGGTATCCAGGAGGCATCCTGATCAGATGCCCGAGCCACCTCACCTGACTCCTCCTGATGCGGAGGAGCAGCGGCTCTACTCTGAGCCCCTCCCGGATGACTGAGCTTCTCACCCTATCTTTAAGGGAGAGCCCAGACACCCTGCGGAGAAAACTCATTTCAGCCACTTGTATTCGCGATTTCGTTCTTTCGGTCACTACCCATAGCTCATGACCATAGGTGAGGGTAGGAACGTAGATCGACTGGTAAATTGAGAGCTTTGCCTTATGGCTCAGCTCCTTTTTCACCACGACAGACCGATGCAGAGCCTGCATCACTGCGGACGCCGCACCGATCCGCCTGTCGATCTCATGCTCCGTTCTTCCCTCACTCGTGAACAAGACCCGAGATTCTTGAACTCCTCCACTTGGGGCAGGATCTCGCTCCCAACCCTGAGAGGGCACTCCACCCTTTTCCGGCTGAGGACCATGGTCTCGGATTTGGAGGTGCTGATTCCCATCCCAGCCGCTTCACACTCAGCTGCGAACCGATCCAGAGAGAGCTGAAGATCACGGCCTGATGAAGGAAACAGGACAACATCATCTGCAAAAAGCAGTGACCCAATCCTGAGTCCACCAAGCCGGACCCCCTCAACACCCTGGCTGCGCCTAGAAATTCTGTCCATAAAAGTTATGAACAGAATCGGTGACAAAGGGCAGCCCTGGCGGAGTCCAACTCACACTGGAAACGGGTTTGACTTACTGCCGGCAATGCGGACCAAGCTCTGACACCAATCGCACGGGGGGGGGGGGGGAGGGGGGGGGGGGGTGTGAGGGATATTGTACCTCAAATATTTATTAGCACCTTATATTCAAAGTCAAACTAGGCGAAGTTGGGCTCTTGCAACCACACAGACAGTATGAATTGCTTTGAGATTTTTTGCAAGCTGCACTTTTTTTATATACTGTAGGCGATGCGGAAAATCTATCTAAAAATGCAGTTTGCCAGGCATTTCGTAAAGTCTGTTTGGCTCTGAAATATTTCCTTCGGGTTTTCATAGTGTTTCCTGGACACCTGCATGTGCAGACAATAAAAGAGGCGTTTCATGCCATTGCAGGTAGGTAATACACAAGCAAAAACACCCACGGTTCCATAAAGAATCTCAATCAGCCTAACATTCTCATTACCCAGGATTTCCAAATGTGATTGGGGCACATGTTTGATCAAACATTATTTGGAAAATGTACCTCTCCTCCTGATGAATAATCAGACACAGTGTCTTCATCAAATATTTGACCTTTGTCAATATCTCGTTGGTCAGACACAAGTTCTAGGGATATGACATTCCCTGCAACTGATTCAGCAAAAAAAGAGGGCTATATGGAACATACCTATGGCACACATTGAGGACCAATATACTGTGTGTAATGACCATCCTTCACCTGAAATGAAGCGACCACTGGAATGCCCTCAGAAACAGGGGTTAGGTCTGCACCGCGTGGACCTCCACCAGTTTTTTTGCTTGTCTGCCTTCTTAATAGCTTAAAATTAATGTTTTTTTATATTACAGTATATATGATTATTTATGTCAACAATTCTTTAAATAGTTATATACCAATATTTACCAGTTTGAAGTATATTCTTGTACAGTACTTCACTTTAACCTGTTCCCATGTTCTCATGTTTGATCTGGAATTATGACATATTAAATAATAATTAATCTGACACATAGGAAATGAAACGCTGCATTCAGTAAGTACAATGCACACTACTTAGCGTTTAATTTGTCGGGCACTTTTTGCCAGCCGTCTTTTCTGGTCTGGGCTGCTTTTGCAGTGTTACCCCTTGTGCATATTAAATCTTGAAATTCTTCATGTCCTTCGAATAAAAGGTCTTGCTCCGCTTTTGTGAAAAAAAAATGCACCCATTCTTTCGTCATTTTGTTACAGCCTATCAAAAACTTGCTGATCATGTTTTCTAGACTCAATATATATGGGCTTTTCACTCAGCGCGGGCGAGCGCATTCATCTCGGATGATTAGATCCAGCTCGACTAATCTACTACATGGCTGCGTTTGAAAAACCGACTTATCCCGGATGAGTTTCACTGGCATTAACTCATCCAAGATGAGGTATCTGATCTCGGATGATTTCAGCGACATACGGAAAATACCCCCCTGGTCTAAGTCCCCAGCTCTGGGTAATTATTTGGAATTAGCTGATATCACAACAAATATGTATATGCAGAGTTCATATTTTAAAGCAAAAACATTTAAGCTTATTTTAGTAGAGCAGATGCAGCAGTGTATAAGTAAAATAAATTAGGATAGGCTTTTAAATGAGATGATAGTTGAGGAGATTTGGGGCAGGATTAAGTGTTTTACATGCAATGCAGAACAAGTTCATCCAAAAATTTAGAAGGAGTAATAAATTAAAGAACACTATGAGGTGGATAAATAAAGAGCTAAGAAGGATGTTATAAAAAACACACATACAAAATAAGTAACTCTAACACTAACCACACTTAAAAAGAGAACATGCGAGCAATAGTTAAAAGGTTTATTAGGAAGGCTAAAAGACAAATATTGCAGAAAAAGTAAAAATGGCTCAAAGAGAGTCTTTCAAAATTTTACCAGTAAAAGAATAGTCAAGGAGGACTATTAGGAACAGTAAAGGTGAACAAGAATATGCAGACAGTGAAATAGCAAATGCTTTGAAATTGTACTTTATTGAACACTAGTCATCCCCCACGGCTCCACCCGCGTAATAGTGAAACAGGTCAATGAGGAGGGCCCTGCCCGGCTCCCCACTCCTGACGTCACGCTATTCCCTCCCCTCAGCCTGCAGCCTCTGTCTCAGATTAGCGCAAATATATGGTTCTTAGCCCGATGAAAGAAGTCACAAAATCAACCGGAATGTTCAAGCAAATTATAGAAAAAACCCAATCTAAATCGGTTAAGTAGCTCTCTCGTTCGATAGCTAAGTGGAGGTAAGGTACTCCCCGTGGCTGGCGCATTAGTGAAGAGGGCCCCATTCCCCTCTCCTCGGCCCACTGTGTATCTCTCAGATTCACATAAATAAATTGGTACCGCAGGCTAACTGTGTATCTCTCAGATTCACATAAATAAATTGGTGATTCTAAATTGGCCGCAGGCTTGTGTGTGTCCTGCGGTGGGATGGCACCCTGCCCGGGATTGGTTCCCTGCCTTGTGCCCTGTGTTGGCTGGGATTGGCTCCAGCAGACCCCCGTGACCCTGTGTTTGGATTCAGCAGGTTGGAAAATGGATGGATGGATGGCTAACTATAATACATAGCGCAATGAGATAAGTCGCAAAATCAACTGGAATGTTCAAGCAAATTATAGAAAAAAACCTGATCCGTTAAGTAGTTCTCTCGTAAAAAGTGGACAGACATACAGACAAATGGACAGACGTTGGTTTTTATATATACAGTAGAACCTCTGGTCATGAATGTTTCCGAACACGTACAAAACGGGTTACAATCAAAAAGTTTGCCAAAACTTTGCATCTGTTCACAACCACACGCTATGGTGGCAAACAAAAACACTGGCGGCCAGTTTCCCTATGCGCGTTCATACACGCCAATGATTTGCCATTTTCCGTTTTCCATTTTCTTTTGTTTGTGTATACAGGGCCTAACAAAGCAGCTGATGTTGCAAAAGGAGTTACAATGTTAACCAAGCAGAAGCCTTAAGTGCTGGAAGAGGTGGAAAAACTGTTGCTAGTGTGGTTGAACGAGAAGCAACTTGCAGGGGATAGCGTAAGCAAGGCGATCATATGAGAGAAAGCCAGGAAGATTCATGGCGATTTGCTGAAAAAAAATCCTTCTTTGAGTGATGAAGGTGAGGAATTTAAAGCCAGTAGAGGATGGTTTGAAAAGTTTTCCAAGAGAAATAGCATTTCATTTTTTTTTTCCTTGTGCTTAAAACTCATAAAAAAGTGTTTACAGCGAGCGGTTCGTAAGGGTCTAGCGCGAACTCTTACAATGTTAGTTTTCTCTGTTGTTCAAGGTTTTCTCAGTGTTATTCAATGTTTTTACATTTAGTTTACTATTACAATGTGCATTCTATGGTATAATTAGGTATTTTTGTGCTTAAAAAATATATATTTACATACAGTTCGTACGGTCTGGAATGAATTAATTGTGTTTACATACAATCTTATGGGGAAATTACGTTCGGGTCGTGACCAACTCGGGTCGGGTCCAGAGTTTTGGAACGAATTACAGTCGTGACCAGAGTTATCACTGTATATATAGATTATACTTGTGAAGAAGTCAATAACCTCGCAAAATAACAGGAACTACTACGGAGGTACTTAGTGACTTGGAAATTGTAGAGGGAGAAGTACTGCGTAGATTAAATAGGCTAAAATCTAAAAAATCACCAGGTCTACCTATTCTTGAGTGCTTAAGGAAATCATTGACTACATACAGTATATAAACCCTTGGCATATATTTATCAAAAATTACTGCAAACTGCATGAATTCCTGTAGAGATGCAGTTAATAAATATTATCCTGTTAAATAAAAAAGAGGTAGCAGGCTGATCCATGTAAGAATAGTCCAGTAAGTTTAATGTGTATGGCAGTTAAATTAATGAAGCCATTATTAAGAAGAGATCGAGCAGCACACATCTAGAACAGGTTTTTTTGCAAACAGTCAACCTAGGTTAAGACGAAGAAGGTTGTGTTTCACTAACATGATGGAATTCTATGAGGATGTAGGACAAGTATACAATAGAAGACGTGTACATATTATTTATTTTGAATTTCAGAAGGTTTTTGATAAGGTGCCAAATGAAAGGATTGTGATCAATCTCAAAGAAGTGTTAATTCAGGTCAGATAGATGTCTACAAATTTCACTTTAACACAAGAAGCAAGAGAAAATGGTGAGGTGAACTTTTTAAGAATTATGGCTATGTTAAACGTGGTGTCCCACAGGCATCAGTTTTGGGGCCGCTGCTCTTCTTTATACACAGATACAATCTGCAAAAGAATATAATCAGTAAACTAAATTATTTTGCAGATTATACAAAACTAGGTAAATGGGCAGATAATGTAGAATCAGTGAAATTGTTTCAGGGACACCTGGATTCCATACAGGTTTGGGCAGATTTTTGCCTGATGACATTTTATGTACAGTAAGTAAATGTAAAGTATTACACACAGGATGTAAAAATGTGAAATTTGAATATGCAATATGAGGTCTGAAACTTGACTGTACCTAGAAGAATGACCTAGGGCTCATAGTGCACTCATCATCTACACCATGGCAGTATATGAAATCGATCAAGAAGGCAAATAGGATGTTAGGTTGTACAGGTATATCATGATGTGTGGAGTATAAGTCAATGGAGGTTATTCTTAAGTTATATAGTACACTAGTGACACCATACCTGGAGTACTGTATACAGTTTTGGTCTAGATATGACAAAAAAAAAGACATAGCAGTGCTATAGAAAGTTCAGAGAAACCCCAGGACTAAGAGGTATAAACTACGAGAAGAGATTGAAGAAGTTAAACCTTTTCAGTCCCAACAAACAATTATTAAGAGTAAAATGTTTTAAAATTCTGAAAGGAATTGGTACAATAGATCCCAGTTGCTACTTTTTCACTCAAAGAACCACAGACACCTGGAATAAATTATCAAGTAGTTTGGTAGATAGTAGGGCTTTAAGGACATGCAAATTTCAATTTGATTTCATTTTGGAAAATCCTTGTCAATAGTATGGACAAGTCTGTTGGGGCATATGGTCTGTTCTCATCACACTGTTTCTGAAATATTTTTTCTATAACATATTTTCATACAAAGATACAATCTATTTTTAGGTCTCTAAAGATGAGTCCGATGATAGGGTCAGATTGCCGGAGAGGACAGAAAAAATTTTAAAAAATCTCCAGATAACCTGAAGAAAAAAATAAAATCTGCAGGGGTTCCAAGGCCAAAAGACCACCCCGCCCCCACTGACCATTCTACCTAACATAAATCTTCTGAAGAAGAATAATTATTTGTTGTTTTTTAGGGTTCGTCCAATACAAGTGAGTCTCATGGAAATTTGGGGTATATGCTTTCAGTCATAGATCACAGGTGGCTATATTGTGCTTTCCTTAGATGGTGGTGGTGCTCAGAAGAACAGGATAAGATAAGTAGAGATTAATAATGATTGCAAATTTATTGAAGAACTATATAATTCTATGCATATCTAGTTTATTAAGAGTAGAACTAAATTGTAGTTACAAAAAACTAAAATTAAGGAAGTGTTTTTATTTACAGTGTCAGCCTGGCTTATCTTTATTAGTAAAGTATTCCAGATTTTTGGCACATAACAACAAAAGGCATCTCATCATTTCTTTCAAGCTTGGCTTATGGAATAAAAAGCAGACCACTATTAGGAGATCTAAGGTTATGACTTGGAATGCAAGGGAATAGGCACTTCAAAATATTAGTATTATTTTAAGGCCAGTTCTAAACCACAAAGGTAAGAATTGTAATGATGGCAAGACTGGTGAAATGAGCTGAAATTTTCATTTACTAGTTAACTATAACTGATTGATGTCTTTCTTAGGTAGCCCAGATAATGTTCTAATGACTCTAGAATCAACACACTTTATGAATGCTAGGGCCTTGACTGCTTTCTTATACTGTGTTTGTGGGACAGTATTATATGTTGGTACATTGCTTCTGCAAACAAAGTTCCTAAAATCTAAACCTTAAGTATGTATATTTAATCCATTGTTTATTGGATTTATTTTTAATTCTACAAACATGTGCATTATCCTATGCTCTGACCCACAAATGTTATGTAAAAAGATAATTTCTCCTCTGGAATTAGTACAGTGCACCACATTATGGCATTTAGATTTTTGTCATTTTTTATAGAAAAATAAATTGTACTTTTATTATCCTTTTTATTTTCTGAATAAAGAAAATGTTAATTACAGGGAGAGAAAGAAGGCAGTAAGAACTATTTAAATTATGAAGACTGATGAAAAACCAACCTAGAGATCAGTTTTTAATATGTATGATTGAAATTAGCTATTTCATCCTATCCAGTGCTAGCTGTTCAACTGAAGCTCCATGCAGTCATCTAAGCTATTACAATAGGAGATGCTCCAAATCTATAAAGTGTACTATTATAAGAACACCATTTTTTTCTATATTGTTGGAACGGAAGATTTGATGCTTAGTTGATGCATATCAAAAAAGGAAATGACATCATAAGTAAGTGAATATTTTCCTGTTTCATATACTGTACAGTATATACAGTGGAACCTCAGTTCACGAACATCTCGGAACACATACAAATCGGTTTACGACCAAAAAGTTTGCCAAACTTTTGCATCTGTTCACGACCACACACTCGGTATATGAACAAGCCAGTTTCCCTTTTGGTTTGTGTGCGCCGATGATTTCCGCACGTGTTCAGTCTCTCCATGTGCAGCAAAAGAGAGACACACACAGACACACATGAGAGAGAGACACACACACATGAGAGAGAGAGAGAGAGAGACACGCACACACACACGAGAGAGAAGGCTGGCCGCATAAGGGCTTGTTTTAAAAGAGACAGATTCCAGCATTGTTTTAACCTCGTTGTATTTAATGAAGACTTTTTTCTATTGGATTTTAACCTCCACTTCACTTCTGTTTACAGCGATTGGTTCGTAACGTGCATTGTTGCAATGTTACTTTTCTTGGTGGTTTATTAAATTACGGATTTTTCAAATGTTCATTTTTTCCCTGTGCTTAAAACTCATTAAAAAAAAGTGTTTTTAGCGAGCGGTTCGTAGCGCTATAGCGCAAACTATTACAGTGTTAGTTTTCTCTGTTGTTCAAGGTTTTCTCAGTGTTATTCAATATTTTGACATTTAGTTTACTATTACGCTGTACATTCTATGGTATAATTAACTATATTTGTGCTTAAAAATCTTTAAAAAATATATTTACATACAGTTCGTACGGTCTGGAACGGATTAATTGTATTTGCATACAATCCTATGAGGGAAATTACTTTGGTTCATGACCAAATTGGGTTACGACCAGAGTTTTGGAACAAATTATGGTCTTGAACCAAGGTTCCACTGTATATATATATATATATATATACATATATATATATTTGTGATAAAAACGCAGACCAGACATCATAAAAAGGTTTGGGGCAGCCACCCATATAATATCCCTGGCTACAAAAGGTTTAAGTTGACAGTGATGTTCGCAATACTGAGTCCAAAACAGAACTGATTTCTTGGTGGTAAGATGGCAGCTTTAAAGGCCCATATAGGAAGTGACGTCAGAGGGGGCCGGACCCGGAAGTGACGTCATCGAGGGGGCCGGAACCTTGCAGGATTTCTCGGGAACAGTCTGCAGGTAACTGAGAAAGACAGTTAGTGCACCCCGCCGCCCCTTGGTCGGATGTGGTATTACCATTACTTCAGCCCTTCAGCTACCTCCTACTCGCATGTGTGTGACAAGGCACCCCCCCCTTAGCCCAGACCCATCGGGTCGGGCGACCTGCACCGAGAGGTTGTGAGCACGAGAGAGAGCATCAGCATTGGTATAGAGAGAGCCCTTACGATGAATGAGTGAAAACTTGTAAGGTTGTAGGTCAAGAAACCACCTAGTGGTTTCGACTCTTTGTGAAGGGCCATCCACTGTAAAGGAGCATGATCTGACACAAGAGTGAACTGTCGGCCCAAGAGGTAGTACCTCAACTTCATAATCGCCCATTTAATCGCCAGGGCTTCCTTTTCCACCGCCACATACCTGGTCTCTCGATCCAGCAGTTTCCGGCTGAGGTACATGATGGGGTGTTCAACACCATCGACACTTTGGCTCAACATGGCACTGGAGCCTGTGTCCGAAGCGTCAGTCTGGAGAATGAACGGGAGAGAAAAGTTAGGAGCTATTAATACAGGTGCTGAAGTAAGAGCCTGTTTTAAATAACAGAACGCAGTTTCCGTCTTGCCAGTCCATACCACGTTGTTAGGAGCTGTTTTCTTCGTCAAATCAGTGAAGGGCGCCGCTCTCTCAGAAAACCGAGGTACAAATTGGCAGTAGTACCCGGCTAATCTGAGAAATGCTTGGACTTTCAGCTTGGTTCGCTGACAGGGCCATTTCGAAATGGCATCTATCTTTGAACACTGTGGCTTCACGATGCCCCGGCCCACCAGGTAGCCCTAATATTTAGCTTCTTTCAGTACAAAGAAACATTTCTTTGGGTTGATTCAGAGCCCAGCTTCTCCTAGTGTTCGCAACATCGCTCTGACCTACTGTACATGTTCCTTCCATGTGCTAGAATAGATGTTATCCACATAGGCAGCACTATAGACATTATGGGGACGGAGCACTTTGTCCACCAGACACTGGAAAGTCTCAGGAGCCCTGTGTAATCCAAATGGAACGACACGATACTGCCAGTGTTCGCTAGGGGAGCTAAACGCAGTCTTCACCTTTGCGGAATCCCTTAAAGGAATCTGCCAGTACCCCTTTGTTATGTCAAGTGTGGTCAAGAACCTTGTGTGGCCCAGCCTTTTGAGGATGTCGTCCACGTGAGGCATGGGATAAGCATCAAATTGGGAGACTTGGTTAAGCTGATGGAAGTCATTGCAAAACCTCCAACTGCTGTCAGGTTTACTAACCAAGACGATTGGACTGGACCAGGGACTAAAACTTTCCTCTATCACTCCTAGTTCCAGCATTCACTTGATTTCCAGCTCCACGTCTACTTTCTTTGCCTCCGGGAGTCTATAGGGGCGCTCCCGGACGATAACCCCAGGCTCTGTCAATATGTCATGTGCATTTAGAGAGGTCCTTCCGGGTTTCTCACTCACCACCTC